>NC_036867.1:34070670-34185029 GCF_002910315.2 Salvelinus sp. IW2-2015 | reverse complement strand
TAGAACACTATGATAGAACACTTGGATAAAACACATGGTTAGAACACTATGATAGAACACTTGGATAGAACACTTGGATAGAACACTTGGAAACAACATTTGGACCAAACCATTTGGACCAAATCCTAAACTTTAAGTTCCTGTGTTACAAGGATGCTACATTGTCTACTCCTTTTATCGTTGCTTTATAAGAATTCAGCTGAAGATTTAAGAGATTTAACGTTAAGTCCACTGTGGTAAAATTCTGTAGCTGGGAGATTCTAATGGAATGTGAAAAGTGGAGCAGGGATGTCAAATGAGAGAGGAGTGGAGCAGGGAAGGAAGGAGAGGAGGAGGAGGGAGAGGAAGAGGATGAGTGACAGGAGGAAGAGATGAAAATGTGTGCGTGTGACATGTGAGTGATGATGATGATATAAGTTGGGGAGTGTGAGACAGTGAGAGAGATACACAGACTTGGAGAGAGACACAGACAGACAGAGAGACAGAGAGAGACAAGGAGAGAGAGACAGACAGACAGAGAGAGAGAGAGACAGAGACACAGAGAGTTTGAGAGAGACAGTGAGACGGCGAGACAGAGAGAGACAGAGACACAGAGAGACTTGGAGAAAGACACAGAGAGACATAGAGAGACAGAGAGAGACACAGAGAGACAGAGAGACAGCGACACAGAGACACAGAGAGAGACAGAGACACAGAGAGACTTGGAGAGAGACTCGGAGAGACAGAGACACAGAGAGACTTGGAGAGAGACAGAGACAGAGACAGAGACACAGCCAGATGGGGAGAGAGACAGAAAGAAAGAGATACAAAGACAGAGAGAGAGAACTTGGAGAGGAGTCTGGGTCAGTAGCTCTTTCTCATAAGTGACAGTCAAAGTTTGCAGGAACATGACTGCTCCTTATCTTCTAAATGGGAAGGCATCGCTCTACCCATCCAGACAAGACATTACCTTTAGGGCTGCTTGACTTTAATAACAATAGGCTTTACAGAAAGCCTTATTCCCTGTATAGCAACACATATAGTATTTAAACAGAAAAAGATACTGTAATATAAWACTATAATTGTTTGTCAATAATACATTTTATATAGGAAATTGAGGGTATAAATGTATGTTGTTGTTCATATAAAAGCCACATCTATAAATTGACACATTGGATAATTAAACCCATACAAACATGTTCCAGTCTAAATATATTTGTCTTGGAAGAATACAGTACAGCTGGCACATTGCTTTTTCCAAATAACAAAAATTCCTCTTGGCTCAGCATGTGCAGCCATCGACAAAGTCAAGTTATAATTAGATTGGGTAGAAACTAGGAACGCCAACCAGGAAATGGAGGTCATGATCTCTGCAGTATGTGCAGACATCCTGYGGTAGGGACGTTCTGGTATGACTCTGACTGAAGGGCATTGGACTAAGGTGAGGTAAAGTAGCTACCATAGAAATAGAATCCCTAGAACGGAGGCCTCCCGAGTGGTGCAGCGGTCTAAGGTACTGCATCGCAGTTCTTGAGGACTCACTACAGACCCGGGTTCAATCCCGGGCTGTGTCACAGCCGGCCGTGACCGGGAGATCCATGAGGCAGCACACAATTGTCCCAGCGTCGTTCAGGTAAGGGGAAGGTTTGGCCGGKCGGGATGTCCTTGTCCCATCGCGCTCTAGCGACTCCTTGTGGCGGGCCGGGCGCCTGCACGCTGACCACGGTTGCCAGTTTGGCGTTTCCTCCGACACATTGGTGCGGCTGGCTTCTGGGTTAAGCGAGCAGTGTGTCAAGAAGCAGTGCGGCTTGGCAGGGTCGTGTTTCGGAAGACGCATGGCTCTCGACCTTCACCTGACCCGAGTCCGAACGGGAGTTGCAGCGTTGGGACAAGACTGTAACTACCAATTGGGGAGAAWAAGGGGAAAAAGTAGGTTAGGATATTAGGATATTATATTATAGCCACTAGCTCTGCCTTGGTACAGCACGTCAATGCAGTCAGGGTTATTTATGGAGGAGAGATGGAGGCACAGAGAGACAGTCACTCATGCTCCATCACACGCCGAGCCGAGCCCACCATTCACCACCTACACTCCCTCCATTCCTATCCCTCCATCTCGCCCTCATACAGACCCGTACATACAGATAGCRCTCATCAGTATTCCTGAGGCAGAACAGAGCAGAGCAAAGTGGGCCGTAGCTGTTGGAGGTGGACACTTGTCACAGGAAGGCAGGCAGCTTCCAGGCAGCTTGTTAATCCACTACCCACTACCCACTGAGCAGCCTGGGGGGCTCAGAGCCAGGCAGGCATATGTTGACCGGACCGAGCCACTGTAGCCTTCCAGCCAGGTCTACCAGACAGTCACACACAGAWAGACATCTCACAGATGGGCACCACACAGGTACAGCTTGAGGGGTGTCAAAAAAAGTGCAACTTTGTCTATTGTCCAACTCACCCAGGGGGGAGTGGGYGTATTGAGGAGGGGATGAGATGTGTCAGAGAGAGCGAGCGAAGCTGAAAAAGCACACATACACACAGATTGGATTCTTCAAGTACCCACTCCTCAATGAATTGAGGTTGAGGCATTTTGGGGGGGAGTCGATGTGTCATTGATGCTCTTATACTATTTCCTCTGAGCTCTATTGGAATTGAAATACCCTGTGGTGTGTCCCCCTCGTAGCCAGTCCTGTCCTCTATAATCTTACCTCTGGCATACTATCATACTGTGTTGTGTGGGATACATGGAAAATAGCACAAGTAYGTAATGATTCAAGACGTGAGTAAACATGCAATCATGTGTAGAAGCGGTGTACGAGCAGCCTATTGTACAGACYTACTATCAGCGTCTCTGAATAGCGTAGAGATAGGCGCTCGTTTGGACATCCTGTGAGTTATGCTCCCAGGCCAAGCAGCTGAGCAGTACATCATCCTGATACCAGATCTCTCTCTCTCTGATAGAAATGTGCAAAGCTCATCCGAGTCTCTTCAGATCACAGAAAACAACCGTTTCCTTGTTCAAACTGACAGGACAATAGAGAGGAGGAACATCGGCTGTCCTGCCTGTGTACYATAACAAAATCACTTAGCACAGTTCTGATTCGAACAACACACAACCAATGTGGCGGAAACTGGTTAGTGGACGTGRCATTGCATTTGAATTGGCAGTGACCCCTAACAGATTTGCCCTGAGTCTTTTAGAGGACTACAGAGCACTTACTTTATTTTGTTTACACTGCAGCTGTGAGAGTGATGCATTATTCATCTCTGTCTACAGAACCACCAGCATCCTGCTTCCCAGTCTATAACATTAAACTCTGAGTGTATAACAGCACACTACTACCCTGACTGTATAACAGCACTATAAATACTGAGTATAAACACTATAACTACGCTGACTGTATAACAGCAACTATAAATACGCTGACTGTATAACAGCACTATAACTACCGCTGACTGTATAACACATATAATACCTGGCTGTATAACAGCACTATACTACCTGACTGTATAACAGCACTATAACTACCTGAGTGTAACAGCACTATAATACCCTGACTGTATAACAGCATATAATACCTGATGTATAAACGCACTATAACTACGCTGACTGTTAACAGAACTATAACTACGCTGACTGTAATACAGCACTATAACTACCCTGAGTGTATAACAGCACTATAACTACCCTGAGTGTATAACAGCATATAACTACCTGAGCTGTATAACAGCACTATAACTACCTGAGTGTATAACAGCACTATAACTACCCTGAGTGTATAACAGCACTATAACTACCTGAGTGTATAACAGCACTATACTACCCTGAGTGTATAACAGCACTATAACTACCCTGAGTGTATAACAGCACTATAACTACCTGAGTGTATAACAGCACTAAACTACCTGAGTGTATAACAGCACTATAACTATGAGTGTATAACAGCACTATAACTACCCTGAGTGTATAACAGCACTATAACTACCCTGAGTGTATAACAGCACTATAACTACCCTGAGTGTTATAACAGCACTATACATCCGCTGAGTGTATAACAGCACTATAACTACCCTGAGTGTATAACAGCACTATAACTACCCTGAGTGTATAACAGCACTATAACTACCCAGTACCCATCCCCCCTGACAACCAACCTCCCCCCTAGGAACTGGAACCGCCTGCACCTTGATGCCTTAGCTGTCTACCTTCCCTCCCCCTGACAACCTGCACCCACCCTGGGGGAGATGTGGGTTACCATCTCACTCCTCTCCCGTCTTGTCTCCCACTGAGTGAGAAAAACACATGTTCTGCTTCTTACCTCATCCTTCACCTCTCTCCTCACCCCTTTCCTCTCCCACTTAGCGAGCAAAACACCCCTCTGCTCCTGCCTCCCCTCAACCTCTCTTCTCCTCTCTCCCCTCGTGATCACATCACCCCTCGCGTGTCTTGTCTCCCACTTTGGGAGCAAAACAGCCCCTTTGCTCATCAGCATTTTTATGCRTTATTCAATAAGCTGTGGGTTTCCTAGCTGCATCTGCAGATCAGCAGRAGAACTTGCCAGTCCGTGCCAAGCTACTGACACTTGGAACAGGCCAGTCCCTAGTGGTGCCCTCATCCCTGGAACACGGCAACATACCACGCTACAACACCCGACCCTGTTAACAAGCTGCTGCCTGTCATTACCTGTAGAGTGTGTAAGGATAMTTGTCATGCCAACAAGTTAGGTATTGTGTTCCCTAGGTAACATACAGTACATTCCCCATGCAGTGTATCCTGGAATCTGGCATAGTACAAAGATGGAACACAATAAGCATAGCAGGCTACCAACGAGAACTGTAAATACTGTTTGTGGGTATGAGGAAGCTTGAACAAGCACTGCTCGATCCACTAACCCGACTGGAGCCAGTGTGGTACTGTTTCTAGGGAGGGTAGGTTTGACTGATACTCACCCAGGCGATGGAAAGCCTCAGTGGCTGCTTGTCGTAGGTTCTGCATCCCAGCGTTGGTTCCTGCCTGGTGGTGCTGTGGAACTGCTGTGGAACCGCTATAGAACCTCACTTCCACCCCGGCATCCTTAGAACTGGACCCAGCTACAGCAGCGCTCTCATCTCAGTCACAGCCCCTCCTTGTCTTCAGCAACCTAGGACGTAAACAGCTTTAGCAACACAGACAGGATTTRCCTATTTTTCCCTTTTCCTCCTTRCTCCTTTTGCCTGAAGGTGCTCTTGCCTCCTCTATTGCTCTCTCTGTTTTGCTCTCTCCCTCTCACAATATTGCACTGTATCCTCCCACTCTCTCTTTCCCTCCTTTCTCCCTGTCTCCTCCTGCTGCCAGTTCCTCTGCTGCCTGGGAGACAACATTCAATAGCCAATCAGCGGCGTCAGATAGGAGGCACTGCCCAATGAGCTCTCAAGTGGAGGAGAGAGCAGGGGCTGCTGGTGTGTTTTGAAAGGTTGGAGCTTGAGCATTGTGTTCAGGGAGTCACTAATGTGTGTGTGTGCTGTGGGCAGAAGTGAGCCACGCTTTTGATCATCTTCATTCCATTAACTCAAGCATAGATTGGTTAAAAAACCATCTAATTCGGGCACACAGAAACTAGAGGCCGTGAGTAACTTGGTCAAAAKGAATGGCACCGATTGGCCAGTAGTCTCACTTAAACCCTCATATTCGCCGACCCGTTTGACCTCGAGACTTGAAATAAAGGCGTCTTTCCTCATGCTGAACAAATTTGCCTCAAGGACCCGTAAGGTCCATTAGGATAGATTTTCCTCCATCTTGGACATTTTGGAAAACCTGAAAAACATATTCTCATGAACCATAAGTCCAAAGAACATCACGTTTGGTACATCACTTAACTTAGTTTGAGAAACGCTTGATTGGTTAGGAGATGTCTGAGTTATTGATAAATCAGGAAATCAGATTTTACATGTCCATTTAAAATAAATCCTTTGTAAATCCCCTTCACAATGGTCTATCAACTTGAAACATTGTAGGGTCATCACAGACATTACCACGGTGAACCATGTTAAGATTATGTAATGATAATGCTTCGAATAATCATCAAAAATCTTCTCATTAACTAAAGGTCAGATTCACTCCAAATTAGTCGCTAAAGAGTATGAGAAAAGAACATTGACCCATTCAAAGATGGCCGCACTATAACAGTAGATGCATATTAGCATCTATGCTAAAATATGCCAAATATATATATATTTTTACACAATTGAAAAACTTATTCTCATGAACCATAGGACCAAATGACAAATCACATGAGTTATTAACAAATCCAAAATCAGATTTTATGTGTCCATTTAAACCACTGTAAATCTACTCCACAGTGGCCTATCGACTTGAAATGTGTCATCACTATCATGGACGTCCCTAAGATGAACCGTACTGAATTCGGTTTTGATATCTGAAAAAACAAGGAAACTATTAACAACTTATTCTTTGCATATGTAACGCTAATGCTCAAAATGATCTGCAAACATCTTCTCCTCATGAACCCTTTGGAATTATCTGGATTTCTGCATAAATTTGACATAAAATTTGATCTGATCTTCATCTAAGTCACAACAATAGACAAACTCAGTGTGCTTAAACTAATAACACACAAATTATTGTATTTTTCTTGTCTATATTGAATACATAATTTAAACATTCACAGTGTAGTTTGGAAAAAGTATGTGAACCCCTAGGCTAATGACTCCAAAAGCTAATTGGAGTCAGGAGTCAACTAACCTGGAGTCGAATCAATGAGACGAGATTGGAGATTTTGGTTAGAGCTGCCCTGACCCATAAAAAACACTCACAAAATTTGAGTTTGCTATTCACAAGAAGCATTGCCTGATGTGAACCATGCCTCAAACAAAAGAGATCTCAGAAGACCTAAGACTAAGAATTGTTGCCTTGCATAAAGCTGGAAAGGGGTTACAAAAGTATCTCTAAAAGTCAGTCCACGGTAAGACAAATTGTCTATGAATTGAGAAATTTCAGCACTGTTGCTACTCTCCCAAGTAGTGGCCATCCTGCAAAGATGACTGCAAGAGCACAGCACAGAATGCTCAATGGGGTTGAGAAGAATCCTAGAGTGTCAGCTAAAGACTTACAGAAATCTCTGGAAGATGCTAACATCTCTGTTGACGAGTCTACAATGCGTAAAACACTAAACAAGAATGGTGTTCATGGGAGGACACCACGGAAGAAGCCACTGATTCTGACTATCTCTGATATGACCTTTTATGATATAGTGGTAGCAATACATGGTTATAACATCTACCGAAAAGACAGAAACGCCAACGGAGGCGGTGTTGCGGTCTATATTCAGAACCACATTCCTGTAAAGCTTAGAGACGATCTAATGTTAAATACTGTTGAAGAAATATCGCTACAGGTTCATCTGCCTCACCTAAAGCCCATTCTTGTGGGAAGCTGCTATAGACCACCGAGTGCTAACAGTCAGTATCTGGATAATAATGTGTGAAATGCTTGATAATGTATGTGATATCAACAGAGAAGTATATTTTCTGGGTGATTTAAATATTCACTGGCTATCATCAAGCTGCCCACTCAGGAAAAAACTTCAAACTGTAACCAGTGCCTGCCTGCAACCTGGATCAGGTTTATCAGTCAACCTACCAGGGTAGTTACAAACAGCACAGGAATTAAATCATGTATTGATCACATTTTTACTGACACTGCAGATATTTGCTTTAAAGCAGTATCCAAATCCATAGGATGTAGTGATCACAATATAATAGCCATATCTGGGAAAACCAAAGTTCCAAAGGCTGGGCCTAATATAGTGTTTGAGAGGTCATAYAAGAAGTTTTGTAGTGATTCATATGTTGATGTAGAGAATATTTGCTGGTCTGTGGTGTGTAATGAGGAGCAACCAGACGCTGCACTTGACGCATTTATGAAACTACTTATTCCAGTTACTAATAAGCACACACCCATTATGAAAATGACTGTAAAAACTGTTAAAATCCCCTTGGATTGATGAGGAATTTAAAAATTGTATGGTTGAGAGGGATGAGGCAAAAGGTATGACAATTAAGTCTGGCAGCCCAACTGATTGGCAAACGTACTGCAAATTAAGAAATCATGTGACTAAACTAAATAAAAATAAACTACACTATGAAACAAAGAAAAATTATATAAAGAATGATAGTAAAACGCTTTGGGGCTACTTAAATAAAATTTAGGGGGAAAAAGCCAACTCGGCTCCTTCATTCATTGAATCAGATGGCTCATTAATCACAAAGTCCACTGATATTGCAAACTACTTTAATTACTTTTTCATTGGCAAGATAAGAAAACTTAGGGATGACATGCCAGCAACAAACGCTGACACTACACATCCAAGTATATCGGACCAAATTATGAAAGACAAGAATTGTACTTTTGAATTACGTAAAGTCAGTGTGGAAGAGGTGAAAAAAAATATTGTTCTCTATCAACAATGACAAGCCACCAGGGTCTGACAATCTAGATGGAAAATTACTGAGGATAATAGCAGACGATATGCCACTCCTGTTTGCCACATCTTCAATTTAAGCCTACTAGAGAGCGTGTGCTCTCAGGCCTGGAGGGAAGCTAAAGTCATTCCACTACCCAAGAATAGTAAAGCCCCCTTGCTCAAATAGCCGACTAATCAGCCTGTTACCAACCCTTAGTAAACTTCTGGAAAGAATTGTGTTTGACCAGATACAATGCTATTTTAAAGTAAAGAAACTGACAACAGAATTTCAGCATGCTCATAGGAAAGGACACTCAACAAGCACAGCACTTACACAAATGACTGATGATTTGCTGAGAGAAATTGATGATAAAACGATTGTGGGGGCTGTCTTGTTAGACTTCAGTGCAGCTTTTGACATTATTGATCATCGTCTGTTGCTGGAAAAACGTATGTGTTATGGCTTTACACCCCCTGCTATAATGTGGATAAAGAGTTACTCATCTAACAACACAGAAGGGGTTCTTTAATGGAAGCCTATCAAACATAATCCAGTTAGAATCAGGAATTCCCGAGGGTAGCTGTTTAGGCCCCTTGCTTTTTTCAATTTTTACTAACGACATGCCACTGACTTTGAGTAAAACCAGAGTTTCTATGTATGCAGATGACTCAACACTATACACGTCAGCTACTACAGCGACTGAAATTACTACAACACTCAACAAAGCGCTGCAGTTAGTTTCAGTGTGGGTGGCAAGGAATAAGTTAGTCCTAAATATTTCTAAAACTAAAAGCATTGTATTTGGAACAAAACACTCACTAAACCCTAAACCCTAAACCTCAACTAAATCTTGTAATAAATCATGTGGAGATTGGGGAAGTTGAGATGACTAAACTAACTGCTTGGAGTAACACTATATTGTAAACTGTCATGGTCAAAACATGTTGATGCAGTAGTAGCTAAGATGGGGAGAAGTCTGTTTATAATAAAGCGATGCTCTGCCTTCTTAACAACACTATCAACAAGGCAGGTKRTWCAGGCCCTAGTTTTGTCACACCTTGACTACTGTTCACTCGTGTGGTCTGGTGCCACAAAAAAGGACTTAGGAAAATGGCAATTGGCTCAGAACAGAGCAGCATGGCTGGCCCTTGGATGTACACAGAGAGCTAATATGAATAATATGCATGTCAATCTCACCTGGCTGAAAGTGGAGGAGAGAATGACTTCATTACTACTTTTATTTATGAGAGGTATTGAAATGTTGAATGCACCGAGCTGTCTGTCTAAACTACTGGCACACAGCTCAGACACCCATGCATACCCGACAAGACATGCCACAAGAGGTCTCTTCACAGTCCTCAAGTCCAGAACAGACTATGGGAGGCACACAGTACTACTGTCAGAGTGTGCGCAACTGGTCGAAGGAAGTCAGGTGCAGGAGAGCAGAGATGAGTGAACAGGCACACTTTATTCAGGCAGAGGAAAACAGCCGGACGCAACTGCGTCACAACACTCCGGCCCAAGGGAAAAAAGCGAATGCGCACAAATTATTAATTTGTAAGTCGCTCTGGATAAGAGCGTCTGCTAAATGACTTAAATGTAAATGTAAATTACACAAAATGGTACAAAATACAAAACCACGGGTACAACCATACCCGGCGCAAAACCAGCCTGAAGCGTCACACACGTAACAAAACGAACAATGCCACACACAGACATGGGAGGAACAGAGGATAATATACACGTAGAGTAATGAGGGGATGTAAACCAGGTGTGCGGAAAAACAAGACAAAACAAATGGAAAATGAAAGGTGGAGCGGCGATGGCTAGAAGACCGGTGACGTCAACCGCCGAACGCCGCCCGAACAAGGAGAGGGACCGACTTCGGCGGGAGTCGTGACAACTACATAGAGCCATGACTACATGGAACTATTCCACATCAAGAAACTGACGCAAGCAGTAAAATTTGATTTAAAAAGCAGATAAAAAACCTTATGGAACAGCAGGGACTGTGAAGCAACATAAACATTGGCACAGACACACGCACACACACACACACACACACGCACGCACGATAACATATCCACTATACATACACATGGATTTAGTACTGTAGATAGGTGGTAGTGGCGGAGTAGGGGCCTGAGGGCACACAGTGTGTTATGAGGGAGCATCATGGTTTGGGGATGCTTTGCTGCCTCAGGGCCTGGACAGCTTGCTATCATCGACGGAAAAATGAATTCCCAACTTTATCAAGACATTTTGCAGGAGAATGTAAGGCTATCTGTCTGCCAATTGAAGCGCAAAAGAAGTTAGGTGATGGAACAACACAACAACACAAAAGACAGAAGTAAATCAACAACAGAATGGCTTGAACAGAAGAAAATGTGCCTTCTGGAGTGGCCCAGTCAGTACTGACCTCGACCCGATTGAGATGCTGTGGCATGACCTCAAGAGAGCGGTTCACACCAGACATCCCAAGAATATTGTGGATCTGAAACAGTTTTGTAAAGAGGAATGGTCCAAAATTTCTCCTGACCATTGTGCAGGTCTGATCCGCAACAACAGAAAACATTTGGTTGAGGTTATTACTGCCAAAGGAAGGTCAACCTGTTATTAAATTCAAGGGTTCATATACTTTTTCCAACCTGCACTGTGAATGTTTACACGGTGTGTTCAATAAAGACATGAAAAATTATAATTGTTTATGTGTTATTAGTTTAAGCAGACTGTTTGTCAATTGTTGTGACTTAGATGAAAATCAGATCAAATTTTATGACCAATTTATGCAGAAATCCAGGTAATTCTAAAGGGTTCACATACTTTTTCTTCCCACTGTATGTCACTCCAGATTTTGTATTTAGTCATTCAAATATGACTGCACTGTACCTATAGATGCAAGTTAGCACATATTCTAAATCTAAAAATACTTATCATAATGTTTTCACTGATTGCACATAAAGAAAGATAGTTCTTACATGATAGAGTGCTTGCTTTGTTATCCAACTGATATTGTTCTTTCTCATCCTGTGGACCCCAATCATTGCTGCTCGCAACTATATTTCTTCCAAAATGTACAAATTGGAGAAAAAAAACTTTCAATGATTTATCACCTACCTGCACCTTGTACCTGCACCCGTTTTTCACCTTGACATTGACACACATTAATCAAATAGGAAATCACAGAGTAAAACAGCAGAATTCCATATCTGGTGTATTTCAAAATAGATAGCTAACAAAGCTAAGCTACTTGACAGAATCGATGTAATCATCATTTTTTTTAAAGGCAAGAAAATAGGCACGCTTTGAGGACTCTCGGCTTCCGTTCCACTTGTGGTCACAACGACAAAGCGAAAATAAAAAGGATAGCAATTAGCTAGCCAGCTAATCCCTTGCATGACTCAGTCGCTGTACATTTCACAGGTTTATGAAGAAATGGACATGGTCGGGGGACCGGTAAGTGAAAGACAATTGTATCTCAGATTGTACATAATACATGGTTATTAGCTACAGTACATGGAGCAAGTGGAAGGATACATGTCAGCTCCGAGTTGCTATTTAACGTTAGTTATACGGAGACTATAACAAAGTCAATACAGTACTGAGACAGTCAAAGGCTCTTGTAGGCATCTAGTAATTAAGACATGACGTAATCCTCCTAGCTAGTTGCGTCATTCCAAGCAAACGCATTAGCTAATGGGCTGAAAATAATATTTCATCAAATAAATAGCTAACAGTATCTAGCTAACGTTAGTTAAGCTGGCTACTCAAATAGGGGGGTTCAGTGTTAGTTAGTTTACGTCACTCCCACATGATTGACAGCTAGCTATGTAAACCTTGAAAAGAAAATCTCTCTCTCTCTCTCCTGTCAACAACAACACAAGCTTTCTCGTACCGTCACTCGTGCTGGTTATTTTGAAGCCACCTAGCTACCTGTAGGGTCTGTATGCAATTCAGTTAGGCAGTGTTACCATTAGCTAGTCATTTTTGTAAGTTGTCTAATGTTGTTTACCGTATTCAATACAGGGCTGAATTTAGAAACGGATTTGGAGTTTTTCAAGTTGAGTTTCACCAGTCTATGCATCAGCATTGCCATGGACAAATCTAAGTGATGGAGTCCCAGAGGAAAAGGTATGTAGCCCCTAGGTAAGGTGTTGTCAATYAATGTTATGTGATCATCATATGACAACTCATAATATTCTTCATGTAAGTCTATGCCCTCACAAAGCTCTTGTTGTTTCTCTAGCTAGCTACTGTATCTTCTGTTCCAGGGCATGTTTTGTCTTGGTAGTTCAAAAACAATGTCTCTATCTGTGTGGTTGTTCAGAATCCTTGAGACATGACTTGTCAATGTCTGACTGACTGTCTACTTCTGCATGTGTTCTCCAGCTCTGGTGAGGAGGACAGTTCAGGGGAGCGAGGGTTGCTCCACACCTGGAAGGGCTACTCCTATAGTGTCACCCCAGAGAGAGTGCTCCTGTCCAGGCCTGTGCTGCAGGCTGCCCTGGGGACACGCCATGGGGTTCTACTGGTGGAGGGTGAGAGTCAATGGACAGACTTTGATATAATGGCAAAACTCTGACATTTATGATTTGCCTGCTTGATCTATAATTAAAATATTAATTTATTTTGCATTGGGTTTGTTTACTGATGTACACATACTACTGGCAATCATTTCTAACAGATCCTCTTGTCTAATGACTGGAATGTTGTGTTGTGATGTATTTAGGTGGGCAGGTGTACAGCTTCGGTGAGTTCCCATGGAAACAGAGCCAGGTGTCGGAGGTGGGCCCCCTGAAGCCTGTCCTAGAGAGCGCTCTCAGTGGCCAGCGCGTGGTCGCCGTGGCAGCGGGCAGCTTCCATAGCGGGGCGCTTACCGAGGACGGCGGGGTCCACATGTGGGGGGAGAACTCCTTCGGCCAGTGTGGCCTGTCCAGCCTCACTGTAGTCCCCAACCCTACTCCAGTGGCTGTCATGGACCCCGACACCAGCCCCCCCCATACCATCCGGGTCCTGGAGCTGGCCTGCGGGGAGCAGCACTCCCTTGCTCTCTCTGCCCAGCACGAGGTGTGGGCCTGGGGCAGCGGCTGCCAGCTGGGCTTGGTCACCACCGTCTTCCCCGTTTGGAAGCCCCAAAAGGTGGAGCACCTGGTGGGCAGACACGTCCTTCAGGTGGCCTGTGGGGCCTTCCACAGCCTTGCCTTGGTGCGTTGCCTACCCCCTCAGGAGTCCCGGCGGCCCCTGCCAGACAAGTGTGGCCAGTGCAACCAGCTGCTCTACACCATGACGGACAAGGAGGACCATGTCATTATCTCAGATAGTCATTACTGCCCCCTAGGGTTGGAGTTGCTGGCTGAGGGAGAAGCCAGGCTGGGGCCTGGAAGGTCCCCTCCACTAGGGCTTCAGAGCTCCCCTTCAGAGCCCCTCTCCTCTCATACCTCGGACTCAGCGCCAGGTCCCCATCCCTCCATAACAGAACATACAGACTATGAGAGGGGGAGGACAGTGGCACAGAATGGGGAAGTCTTAACCACCACAGACACTGACATCTCTGCTGCTGGGACAGACTCTGATCGAGCTGTTGGTGTGGGGGGTGCAGGGTCCCGGAACTCCCCCTACCCTGATGATCAGGCAGTGAAAGAATATCTCAAGAAACTGTCTGACACCTCTTTGGCTGAGGAGACTGCCAAGATGACCATAGCAGGAGCAAGTTTTCAGGTTAGTAGTGATGAGTTGATGCTTTAAGCCTGAAGCTACCCATTTTTTCACACTTGGTGGGTGACAAACTGACTTTCTTGTAGTTTGAGGTCTTTGAAAAGTGACAATAAGCTGTCACGCTGTGTTTCCTGGGTCGTGTTCATTAAGGCACGCAAAGGTAAAACATTTTTATTAAGGAAAACTAAAATGTGCTTTTCTTATAGGTCCAGGAAGTCTTCCTGTTTCTGTCAGTTTTCTTGTGTGTTGCCTAATGCACCCTGTGTTTGTTTCAGCCCCCAGCAGATAGCCTTGACCTCCTGACCTCTGACCTCATCCCCGGGGTCATGCCAGTGACCACCAGCTCTGCCCTCAACAGCCTGGTCTCATCCTGTGCCTCCGCCGTGGGCGAGAGAGTGGTCTCCACCTACGAGGCTCTGTCCCTGAAGAAGATGATTAACTACTACTACCCTGGGGTTGTGGGTGTAGCAGGAGTACCCGGTGGAATACCCGGTGGAGTACCCGGGGGGTTTCCAGGGGGACCCGCGGAGGAGCGGGTGCGTCTGGAAGAGTCCATGCAGGGGAAGAAGAGCTGCAGCACGGGGGATATCCGTGAGGAGGAAGCCGAGGGCCTGAGTCGACGTCTCTCTCTGCCTGGACTCCTCTCTCAGGGTAGATACGCTGTTCGTCTCTTATCCTCCTCCTCTGCTCATCGCCTCTTATCCTTCTTATCTTCCTCCTATACTCTGATGTGTAAGTATGCGTGTGTGTGTCCCCACTTATCCAGCCTGCGAACATATGGAACGTCCATTTGAACTACAGTACTATGCAGTATGTTTGGGATTGCTGTGAAGGCTCACCGTTTGTCTCGGTGTGGTGTTTCATGGCTCTTGTGTGTGTAACGTTGTGTGTGTAACATTATGTGGGTTACAGTCAGTGAACGGTGGTTATTGTTCTGAGATTAAAGCACTCTGCCATAGAGGAATGTGAGCCCATATTAATGTGAGGACTTAACTAGAAGGGTTGCAGTAAGGAAGGAAGGAGAGAAGGAGAGAGAGAGGGAGGGATGGAAGGAGAGGGGAGGGTTAGAGAATAAGGAGAGGGGAGGGTGAGAGAATAAGATGGAGAAGAAGGGAGCGAAAGTCTGTGAGGGAAGGAGAGAGCTGAGGAAGTCGGTGTGAATTTTTTAAATCTGTGTGTGCGGGAGAGAGGGTGAGGGAGAAGGGGGGTGGTGGAGAGGACAAGATGGCCTAATAATCGCTTGAGAAACAGTCACAGTGGTAGGGTCTGCAGTAACGGAGGAATCTTCTATTGTCACTTTGGTAGGGTGACAGCTGAAAGGTAGGTTTTGTCCCTAGCTCTCCGAGGGTGTCTTAAGGGGATTTTGGATATGCAAGAAAATAATTTGACACATGGGTATAATACATGCTTGTACATGTCCTGTGAAACAGGACAAATGAAAACACCCACCAAATGATTATTATTAGCTCCCTGCTGCAGCCAAGAAGGGGACAGACAGCTCACCGCTCCCCTCTAGGCTGGCAGATGGCTCTCTCTGTGGGCTGGCAGATGGCTCTCTCTGTGGGCTGGCAGATGGCTCTCTCTGTGGGCTGGCAGATGGCTCTCTCTGTGGGCTGGCAGATGGCTCTCTCTATGGGAGCAACTAACCCACGCCTCCCCAGTGACGTCTCGGTCTGTCTGTCCTCATCAACAGTCCCTCTCATACTCTTACTGTGGTACGGGACCTGGCTCCGGCTGGGCTCGCTGCCTCGTCGTCTGGAGGATGCTGTGTTTCTGGTTTATTGCAGGGGCTTAGAAATGTTTTGTATTTCCAGAGTAGATGAAGATCACTCCATGACTAAACCAGTCATCCTGAGCATTTCTTTACAGTTGTTTACACTCACCTGTGGAACAGAGAGGACTTCATCCGTAACATTAACTGCAGTTGACCGCTGTAACTGAACATGGTTTGAGAGGAAGCGTAGAAAATGTAAAATTTAAGAAACATATGGGTCTGTCTCCATCTGTAGTGTCTCCCAGGTTGCTGCGGAGGGCCAGCCGGCCCAGGGTGCGAGCGGTGCCCCTCACCCCTGTGGGAGGGCTCCCAGAGGCGGGGGAGCTGCTCCCCTCCCTGCAGACCGAGGTGTGGAGCTGGGGGCGGGGCGAGGAGGGCCAGCTAGGCCATGGGGACAACCTCCCCAGGTCAGTGTCCACTCTACATCAATCACCGAGGGCTGGGGGATGAGAACCATGATTGACAGTTGTGTAGACCAGTAAAGCATCAGAGTATGAGCACTGAATCTGATCTAGGATCTGTTTGGTTTTGAGATAAATAAGATTACATGGACAGGTCGGACCTGATCCTAGATCAGCACTCCTACTCTGAAATGCTTTGGCCCTGGTTGTTGACTGAGAGGTGTTTCTGACCTGCAGGCTGCAGCCACTGTGCATCAAGTGTCTGAGCAGTAAGGAGGTGGTGCTTGTGGCTGCTGGGGCACATCACTCCCTGGCCCTGACTGCACAGTCCCAGGTCAGGAACTACATTATCACTCCTCATGGGAATCTGAGTCTGAGGGATTCCTCCCAACTGTGTGAACATTTGTTTGTGTGTGTTCAAGGTCTTCTCCTGGGGTAGTAACAGCTCTGGCCAGCTGGGACACATGGCGTCACCTACTACTATCCCTCGCCTTGCCACGGTAAGAGTGTGTTTCTTTAATTGAGGAAACTGTTGCTCATACAGTTATCTTTACCACACAGTAACCCAGTGTTCCTCCTTTATTCATTCAGCAGCGACGCCCCACCGCTGGGCAATGCATGCGAGGGGTGTTCTTTGGCTCCCCGCTACCTTTGCCACCGCTGCTGAAAACAATCTTKGGAGAAACACTGCTAACCTATATACCCACATGAATAAACTCTGCAACAGCGATTTAAAGCACTCTCCGTCGTAGAACAATAACGCCACATTTCCACTGGGGATTTATCCCAGTGTTTTACCCCGAAAGGCTGAGACTTTTCTGTTTCCATCTACGCTCGCCGGCTCCCGCGTCTCACTGGGCCATGGCTCCAGCGGCCCTGCTCTGACTTGGCACCAAGGCAAGGCCCTGGGTTCTTTTGGGATTTTAATTTAACTAACAATGGCTAACTGTGAACTTGAACACCTTCTCACGAAGCAACCGGTCTTGAATGAAGCAGAGGTTGTTGATTCTGCTCGCCACAAGTCTCCTGATGGAAACAATAAGACTACCTTAACATAAAACACAGGAGACACCCTGGTGTGGGTCTCAATGGAAAGCACCCTCCACTGCTTACAGTGATCGCAAATCATAGGATATATTTATATTTTTATATTTATATATATACTTTTATATATATATAGCTATTTCATTTGTGCAGGACTGTTTGTATAAGCGTGAGTAGCCTTGGTGTGTGCAAGACGCAACTGTTCATATCTCCTTTATCTGCAGCTTTATGTACAGATACACCCCCTGGACAGAACACTAGTCTTATCGCAGAGCCTTCCTTTCAATCTATCTCCTTAAAGCTGATTGCCAAGAAGAGACGCACGCGTCAGGTCCCATTTTTACAGTCTTTGGTATGACTCGGCCGGGGATCGAGCTCCCAACCTTCCAATCTCGGGGTGGACACTCTAACCACAAGGCCACCGAGTTGTAGAAGCCTAGCGCAACACAAAAGGCTGTATGTACGGTGATCTGATCTGCTCTGTTTGTCCCTGMTGTGYCCCTGTAGCTGTCTGAGGGGATRCGTGTATGGGACGTGGGTGCGGGGGRGCAGCACACCCTCCTCCTGGCCGATGGGGACTGTTACCAGCCCATCCTTTACTATAGCGGACAGCAGGTCAMAGAGGGGGCGCAGGACGCACCCCAGGACCAGACAGAGGGGTACAGCTACACCCAGCAACCAGTGCTGCTCCCCTTCTGCATGAACGTGAGTAGTGGGTCWCACACACACACACACTGTACTGAACGTTTTTAGTGTAGTCAGCATCTGCTTTGTGATTTCAACTGACATTTGGCCTGACGGTGGTGTGTGTGGGTTTGTGTATCCGTGTTTTAGTTGGGCTACGTGAGCGGCGTGTTTGCGGGGGGCCAGAGCTGCGTGGCGCTAGCCGACCGCAACGTCATGGGTTTCAGCGCCAGCCTCCACGAGCTGGCTGCTGCCGAGAGGAAGTTCTACTGCAAGCTGAGCTCTGTGAAGAACCACATACTGCGCCCTCTGTTGGACCTGGGTGAGGACTACTGCTGCCGCTACAGCTCCGCTGGACAGAGGCCATGGGTCAGAGGTTAGGGAGAGAGAGAAGGAAGGATGAGTTTTATTATAATGGWAACCATTATCCAATCAAAAACAAAGAAGTGAACGGTCTTCGTTCAAAAAGATCTGGCATAAAGCTTACATTTTGTTAAATGTTATACCTGTAACTTTTGGTTAACCGTGTGCTGGAATAGAGTAAATTAGTAAGTATTAGGTTGGATTCTGTTGGATGTGTTTGTTAACAGGTGTGTGTATGTGGGATGTGTTCTCCGTCTACCCCTCAGAGTCGTTGAGTACAGCTCTAGGCCCGGCGTCCACAGTGCTGCTACGGAGCCTGGCGAGGTGTTATAGCCACCTATGTCACCTGACTGGCCAGCACTCTGCCTCCCTCACCGCCAACCTGCGCCGCCGCCGGGAGTTTAAAAGCCTGGTTATGCTGGAGCATGCCAGCATCTTCCTGGACACATACAATGAGTATGTACAGTTGTGTACAAAAACGCACAATGTCTGACACTCCCACTGGTTTTTAATAGGTTGTTTTACATGCAGTTCTGCGCGTATAATGATCTCTTTCCGTTCCTTCCCCCTCATCGCTCCCTGCCAGGTACTGCTGCTCTGTGGGTAACTTCCTGGTGATGGGGGGCTTCCAGGCTCTGGCCAAGCCCTCGCTGTGAGTGTACACACACTAGGACATCTAGCAGCCCTAGCTTATTATCCTTACCATTTGTGTGCCCATTATACTATATGTTCATTATCCTTAACATTGACCTAGGCCTGTGTGCTCATTATCCTTAACATTGACCTAGGCCTGTGTCAGAGGACAGCTGTTTGATGCCTCGTAATTCTGCACACGAGACTCAGGAAGCTCATGCAGCTTTAATTGGAAAGGGAAAAGTCAAAGGATTAATTCTTATGGATTGTTTTTAATTATGAAACGGGTGGTTCGAGTCCTTAATGCTGATTGGCTGACAATACCACATATATATATATATACTGTTCTAATTACGTTGGTAACCAGTTTATAATAGCAATAAGGCACCTCGGGGGTTTGTGGTATATGGGCTGTATCCAGGGACTCCGTGTTGCGTCATGCATAAGAACAGCCCTTAGCCGTGGTATATTGGCCATATACCACAAACCCCCGAGGTGCCATATTGCTTAATCATAAACCAATGTGTTTCTTCATCAAGGCTTCAACTAAGAGCGACTGAATTACCCTTCTCATACTTTTAACTGAATTAAAACAGGAAATCTCTTATTTCCTTTTCCATCTCTCCTCTCCTCCCCATCCTCCTCCCTCCATCCCCTCCTCCCTCCATCCCCTCCACCATCTTCTGTTCTTCTGCTCAGAGAATTCTTTGGGAAGTGTCCAGAGCTGTTGCAGCGGCTGGCAGAGTCCAGCGAGGAGAACATTCCTCTGAGTGACCTGTTGGTGACTCTCTTCTACCTGCCCATGAGACACCTTCACGAGTATGGCAGGCTGCTGCTCAAACTGGGAACCTGCTTCGAGGTGGTACGTGGAGGAACTAGGACCGGGGCGTGCGCACACACACACACACACACGCATGCTCACACACCTTCATACATACTCTCACTTTCTTGTGTGTGTCTCTCTCTCTCTCTCTAGAGCTCAGTGGACTACCAGAAGCTGCAGGARGGCTGCTCTAAGTTTGAGGCCCTGGCTCTTCATCTGAAGAGGAGGAGGAAGGAGGCAGAGTACACYTACCACTTCTGGAAGAGCTTCCCTGGCAAGATGACGGTCAGTGGCCTGGTCAGTTGGTTTGACCACAGTAATCAGTGCCAGATTCACACTATTGAGCCAATGRCAACKYTACTGTGCTCGCTCAGWTYTTTTKTTTTCYCYTTGTCCTTRRAAGCAWGGTTCCYGCAYCTATGGTGGATMTATAARCAGGCCYSCASAGTACAGCTTGGTTCGGTTTMGCTCCYTAGTGTGAAARGGGTAMAWGAMSTTTTATTCAGRCCAAWATCTCCAGTTTACCAACCTCTTATCCCATWTCACCTGGCSATCCTGTTCRAGGATTCCCTGCGTAAMCCCCYCCGGAGGCTGATCTGTGAGAGCAGTAACAAGGCCCTGACGCTACAGAACTCTGGAAGGTTCTCTGTCAACTGGTTCATCCTCTTCAACGATGCACTCGTCCACGCTCAGGTAAACGCAGCTTTTCACAGCTCTTACAGCTGGCTCTTACAAAGGTGCCAATGTCCTTTCAGTTCGTTCGTTCTTTCATTCACTATTTTTTTTCTTTTATTAGTT
The DNA here is from genome assembly GCF_002910315.2 of Salvelinus sp. IW2-2015. NCBI lineage: Eukaryota > Metazoa > Chordata > Actinopteri > Salmoniformes > Salmonidae > Salvelinus > Salvelinus sp. IW2-2015. Next base: position 34,164,355 of record NC_036867.1, on the reverse strand, counting down.
TTTAACACCCTCAGAGCATTTGATATGAATATATCTGGTGTGTTGACTMACTCCTATCAAGTTGTGTGTTTGTCTTTGTCCTATCAGGGCGTGGTTCCCTATAAAAGCCTTGTAAGTATGCAGCAGCAGCCAGTGTACTGACCCCTAGTCAATGCAGCGCCCCTGTGTGGCCAGGGCTTGGCTTAGGACGTAGGTTTGATGTAGCAGCTCTTTAGGCACCTTCTGCCTGTCCTAAACCACAAACACCGGCTTCACAGCTTAAAATAACACCCACACAGACAGACAGACAGTTTTTCTGATCTTCTTCATGCACATATGGTGTACTAACACCTGGCTGGAATAAGCCTTGATTTCTTGAAGCTCACAGTAAAGAGTAAAGAATGGTGGTTATTTACCTTCTCTGCCTTCTCCCTCAGGCTTTAACTAATACAACTGCTCCTGAGCATCAGGAGCCCCAGAGCTGGTTCTGTACACCACTCTACAGTGTGCAGCTTCTCCTCAGCCGAGCCCAGTGCCCCCTGCCCTCTGATGCTAGCCTCAGGATACTGTGTTTTTAAAGCTGAGCTGATACCTTTAATAACTAAGGCTCTCTGTAGTATATTGCCTACTTCTATGACCTCGTTGTAGTCATAGCAACACGTTGACTCTGCTTACAGACGTCAATATAAACACAAATCTAAAAAAGTTAAGACTGACGTTATCGGGTCTTCCCAACGTGTGTGTCTTGGTTATCTAACTATTTTTTGTTTTTGCTATTTGGAGCCTTAGTTATCATTACTCTGAAACCATGTGACACAACACGTGAGGATCAGCCGTCTCAGGTTCACTTCTCTCAAACAGTTTCTGTTCCTTTTTGATTTATGTTTAATTCCAAGGAGAACATTTTCTTTTGTTTTTTTTTGACGACGTAGTGAGCGTTTTTAGTCCCCGTCGGTTCCACCTTGTGTGCTGTCTGTCGGCCTGCCTCGTGCCCTGTCGCCCTTGCCTCTCCGTGTGCCATGCATATTGGCATCTCCTAGGTCATGTGACTGTGTTAGCTCCAGTGCCCTGACTACTTCCCTGACTGTTGAACCAGTGTACTCTATATGTAGCTGAGTATATCGSCAAATTGATGTCTCTCTCTTCCCTCCCTCTTCTGCAGTTCTCCACCCACCACGTCTTCCCATTGGCCACACTGTGGGTCGAGCCCATCCCGGAGGAGAACACTGGCCTGTGAGTCTGTCTGTCAATCACCCTATCTGCCCAATCAGTGTTTAACTGGTGTGTTATAGACCCCTTAGCTCAGGGTTTCACAAACTTGGGCCTGGGGACCCCAAAGGGTGCATGTMTTTTTCTTCCCCAAGCACTGCACAGCTGATTCAACTAATCATCAAGCTTTGATCATTTGAATCAGCTGTGTAGTGATAGGGRAAAAACCAAAACGTGCACCCCTTGYGGTCCCCAGGACCGAGTTTGGGGAAACGCTGCCTCAGCTGAGCTGTGCTATGTTCCATCCAGGCATGGACTGAAGGTGATCTCACCTGAGGAGACCTTCACCCTGTTGGCCTGTTCTTCCATGGAGAAGGTAGGCCACTAGCCAATAGCCAGGCTTCACTACTCACCTGCTCAGGTTACAAGTATGTAGTGGTTGTGTCTTTGTAGGTTCTTGTAAAGCTGCCTAGTTGGGTTCTGTTTGTGGAGCGTGTGGTGACAGGAAGTGTAACGACCCATTCAGTTCAACTAAATTCACTTCAATATGACTATTAACCGACCTGTGTTCTCCAGGCCAAGTGGCTTCGCTCCATCAACCAGGCGGTGGACCAGGCCATGAGTGGGGCGGGGCAGTCAGGCTCAGGGGCAGGGCAGAGAGCGGAGCCTCCCATCTCCCGGACCGCCTCCTACACCTTCTACAAGGACAGCCGTCTGAAGGAGGCCATCTACGAGGGCCGCTGGCTGGCCGGCAAGCCCAATGGGAGGTGGGTCTGGCTGGGGAAGGAGGGAATCAGGACCTGGTACTTCTGGTTCCACTTCCGTACAGTCACAATGAGTTGAAAATTGAGGGGTTGTAGGAAAGCGCTGACTTGTTGTGTATGTGTCCTTGTTTCCAGGGGTATGGTGAAGTGGCTTGATGGGAGAATTTACACGGGGACGTTCAAGAACGGACTGGAGGATGGGTCAGTCAGTGTAAATCGATCAATAAATCAATGTGTCAATCACCGTAGTCAGAAATAAAGGCWTTTCTCATTGTTCTGCTATTTGTTTATGGGTCGTAGTTTTGGAGATTACGTTATGCCCAGCAAGACGTTGAACCTGAACGACCACTATCAAGGCCACTGGAAAGAAGGGAAGATGCACGGCATCGGAACATACAAGTGAGTCTGTTTGGCTTTGTGAGGAGTTCAACGTTATTTAACAAAGGCKCTTAAGGTTAAAAATCARTTTTTTTTTRTTTTTTTTTMRGRGWSKRSMYGWMTMRYSYSYRYTSTKTGTGTACATCGGCTGTAGGGTTTCRGCTGTGTATCCTACCAATGTGACRGTRGTCTATGCAGGTATGCTACAGGTGAGTTGTACGAGGGCTCGTTCCAGGACAACATGCGCCACGGTCATGGGATGCTGCGCAGCGGCACGCTGAACTCCTCCTCCCCCAGCGTCTTCATCGGCCAATGGGTGCACGACAAGAAGACTGGCTACGGCGTCTTTGATGACATCACCAGGTAGTGGACCGCTCCAGCCCGCCCTTTTCATACTACCGCGGTGAACTGGCCCGGTTACGCATCCAGCTAGCTCAGTACGATCGGGGTTGGATTGATAGTGTGAAAAGGGTATTAGTGTATCTGAAGTGCTGATGATGTTACGTGGTGACCTGTTTTGTTCCGTCAGAGGAGAGAAGTACATGGGCATGTGGCAGGATGACCAGCGGCAGGGCACGGGCGTCATAGTAACCCAGTTTGGCCTGTACTACGAGGGAGCCTTCAACAACAACAAGATGCAGGTGAGTCCTGGGCAGTGGGGTTCTTCCTCCTGACGCTAGCTGAACGTTAGCACGTTAGCGCCAAGGTGTTAGAGGAGAGGAAGYTAATCACCTCTCCATTTTGCTCTTCTTTTTTTCTCTCTCGCTGTCTCAGGGCACAGGGGTGCTGCTATCTGAGGACAACACCACATATGAAGGAGAGTTCTCGGAGGACTGGACTCTCAACGGAAAGGTCAGTGAAAGAAGAGCGATGCACAAACAAGCCTGAACACTGTCTCTCACACACACAGCTTGCACTTGTACACATTTTCGCRTAGCCACATACATTTGTGCAGACACATGTATAATACAGCACATTGCTGTCCCTATCTCTCAGGGTGTGCTGACCATGCCTAATGGGGACTACTTTGAGGGCTCCTTCACCGGGGAGTGGGGCTCTGGCCTGAAGGTCACCGGATCCTTCTTCAAACCCAACCTCTACGACTCAGACGGGGACAAGGGCCGCGCTGTGTACGTCTCTGTGCCATTGGTTTTAGTATGGTGGAGGATTAGCATATTCAAAGATTTTGATCTTGAGTGTTTAAAAAAATTTAACAAATTATATATGTACAAATAAATTGCAAGGCTGTCTGTCCGCAGGACATGTTTTTGCATCTATGCCTTGAAAAAAGGTTTTGAAATGAACCCGGTGAATGTGAAAGTGTATGTGAACATATAAATAGTGTATTAATTCCTTGTATGTGCGTCTCCAGTAAGCTGGGGCGCCTGGCAGTGCGTCCGGAGGAGAAGTGGAGGGTGGTGTTTGAGGAGTGTTGGATGAGGCTGGGCTGTGAGGCCCCTGGCCAGGGAGAGAACCAGCGAGCCTGGGAGAACATCGCTGTAGCCTTGACCACCAGCAGGAGACGGCACAGAGACAGGTAGAGAGAACAGAGTCCACACACAGTACTTCCATCTCACACTCACTCGCTATTTCTTTCTCACACACACATACACAGAGTACAGTAGTCTAAGTGATATTGGTGTGTGTGTTGCAGCCCGGAGATGAACCTGAGTCGGACTCAAAACAGAACGCTGGAGAGTCTGGAGTTCATCCCTCAGCAGCATGTTGGTCCTGTTACCATGGAGAAGTATGACAGTATCCGGCGTTACCTCATCAAGGTGAGCCAACGACCCCCAGGTGACTTACTAACCCTCCTAATCCCCCTCAGCCAATGGACCCACGCACCAAAGTGTCTGACAAGCAATATCCTTCAGTGTGGGTTAAGTTGTTTTTCTAATAATCATGAAGAGATGTRTGAACTGTCGTCCTGAGGTGTCCTTGTTCATACTGATTTACTCTTTAGTTCTAACCTCTGACTTAACACCAAAATATGAATATCCTGAAACTCACACATTAACCTTCACTGTCCTCCATTTTGTGCCCCCCCCCACAGGCGTGTGACACGCCCCTGCACCCCCTGGGCTGGCTGATGGAGACCCTGGTGGCTGTCTACAGGATGACCTACGTGGGGGTGGGGGCCAACCGCCGCCTCCTGCTGCAGGCTGTCAACGAGATCATGTCCTACCTGGCCCGCATCTTCCAGCTCGTCAGGTGTGTGTATTGCCTAAAACAGTTAGATACTATTTTTCCATTCAGTTTGGCCCTAGGCTAGCCTGTTTAAGCCATGTAATGTATGTGTGATGTTTGTGTCTTTCAGGTTCCTGTTCCCAGATCTGCCTGAGGAGGGTGGAGCGATCCCTGAACCATCCTCTGACCCCCAGGACAAGAAGGACTCCAACTGCGCAGACACCCAGCTAGAATCCCCCAAACCTGGGTACGACCATAGCATATCCACCCTCCCTGGTTGGAGCCAGTGCAGTCTTCAGTGGTGTGGCTAKACGGCAGTCGCATACTGAATCCATTGTCTTAGATGACTTCTAGATAAATATGTAGGCTATGTATTGGTGTAAATTTGGTTGAGAACACGTCTATATCATGGATCTGTTTTGCAGTGGAGGGTCCAATGGGAGCTACCTATGGAGGATTATGTACAAAACTATAGAAGATTACGTTACAGTATGTCTTATGTAAAAGACCACATGTCACTGTTCTTTAAATACTGTTTCCTTCCAGAAGAAAAATTGAAGTATTTAAGCCCCTGAATGTGTGTTGAATGATGTCCTGTGTMTGTGGTTTCCCCAGGCGTGTGGTGAGTAGCTCTGCTCTACTCCTGCCSGTGTTGCTGCCTCGTCTCTACCCCCCTCTCTTCACCCTGTACGCCCTGGAGAAGGAGAGGGAGGACGACGTGTACTGGGAGTGTGTCCTCCGCCTCAACAAACAGCCAGACGTGGCCCTGCTCGCCTTCCTCGGAGTGCAACAGTGAGTCTCTCTCGGACTGACCAATGAGGTTGGGAATAAATAGTAGCCTCTACTGATKTCGCCACCTTACGTTCTGTTGAATCCGTGTAGCGAAACAGAATGTACGCTTGCGAGGTCAGGATAGTCGTACGAGGCTAAATGAAAAGGACCCCATTTTTTTTTTTTCTGTCATGTAACCTGACGGTCCTGACCTGGAAAAAAACTGTAATTATAGCATGTTAAAATGCATCTKTTTTTGCTTTCAGTAAGTTTTGGCCGGTTTCAGTTCCAGTGCTGGGGGAGAAGACSYAGGTATGACACTAAGTACATTCTGAATCACACTGCCCTCCTGTGGGGGAATTAACACATTACATCAAGTACATGTTAAATTGTCCTTACTGACAGTCTCTCCTCTTTTTAGGTTGTGTCCAGCACAAAAGACGCCTGTTTTGCCTCAGCAACGGAGACCTTACAGCAGATRAGGTACGCTTTATCCAGAGCCGTACTATATCATCGTGAATTAATGAGTCTCATGCACTCTTATGATATTGTAGTTCAACCTGGTTAAGACTGGGGGGTTTTTCGCAATTTTTTTCCCAGCACAACGTTCACCCCATCCGACAAGCTGCAGGTGATCCAGCTGACATTCGAGGAGATCACAAAGGAAGTGATGTCATCTCTGGAGGATAACTTCCTGTGGTCCATGGACGACCTGTTTCCTGTGTTCCTCTACGTGGTGCTGCGCGCCCGGTAAGTCGATGAGAACACACAGCCCACYCTATGTTCCTGAGAGATGCACAGAAATCAGATTTTTATCCAATTAGAATCAGAACTACAAATCTATTTATAATGGTCAGTCAATCCTGAAAATGTAAAGCACTTTGAACGTTTCTTCAAGTGCAGTCGCACTTGGCTCTCATGAGGACCACCACAGGAAAGGAAGACCCAGAGTTACCTCTGCTGCAGAGGACAAGTTCATTAGAGTAACCAGCCTCAGAAATTTCAGCCCAAATAAATACTTCACAGAGTTCAAGTAACAGACACATATCAACTGTTCAGAGGAGACTGTGTGAATCAGGCCTTCATGGTTGAATTGCTGAAGAAAAAAACACTACTAAAGGACACCAATAAGAAGAGACTTGCTTGTGCCAAGAAACACAAGCAATGGACATTAGACCGGTGGAAATCTGTCCTTTGGTCTGAGTCCGAATTTGAGATTTTTGGTTCCAACCGTCGTGTCTTTGTGAGACGCAGAGTAGGTGAACGGATGATATCTCCGCATGTGTGGTTCCCACCCTGAAGCATGGAGGAGGTGTGAGGGTGCTTTGCTGGTGACACGGTCTGTGAATAATTTAGAATTCAAGGCACACTTAACCAGCATGACTACCACAGCATTCTGCAGCGATACGCCATCCCATCTGGTTGGGGCTTAGTGGAATTATCATTTGTTTTTCAACAGGACAATGACCCAACACAGCTGTGTAAGGGGTATTTGACCAAGAAGGATAGTGATGGAATGCTGCATCAGATGACCTGGCCTCCACAATCACCCAACCTCAACCCAATTGAGATGGTTTGGGATGAATTGGAGGGCAGAGTGAAGGAAAAGCAGCCAACAAGTGCTCAGCTTATGTGAGAAGTCCTTCAAGACTGTTGGAAAAACATTCCAGGTGAAGCTGGTTGAGAGAATGCCAAGAGTGTGCAAAGCTGTCATCAAGGCAAAGGGTGGCTACTTTGAAGAATCTCATATTTTATGTTTTGATTTYTTTAACACTTTGTTGGTTAKTACATGATTCCATARGTGTTATTTCATAGTTTAGATGTCTTCACTATTATTCTGCAATGTAGAAAATAGTAKAAATAAAGAAAAACCCTTGAATGAGTAGGTGTTCAAACTTTTGACTGGTTGTGTTATGTAACCAAGGCTYTGTTTCTCTTCAGGATCAGGAACCTGGGGTCAGAAGTGAGTCTGATAGAAGACTTGATGGACCCCTGTGTACAGCACGGAGAACACGGCATCATGTTCACCACACTCAAGGTATATATATATATATACACACACACACACACACACACACACACACACACACACAGCATTCATTCTATGGCAGATACCATGCACTCAAACTCAACTTATTCAGATACTCATAACATTAATGTGATCGATGCACGCTTAAACACACTGCTTCATTGGGAATAAATGAATCTAACTTTCTGTGTAATATATTCATTTTATTTCCCTCTGTCTGTCAGGCGTGTTACTATCAGATCCAGCATGAGAAGACCACATAAGAACCACAGAGAATCTCTGTACTGTACACTGCAGCAGCTCTATGTAAAGTGGCAGTCAGCCAATTAGAGGGCAGGGATTGGAGAGGTTTGGAGTGATGCTGTGTCAGGGTCGTCACAGGAGGGTCACGATGACTGACAGACAGGCTGCTGACTGTCCATCTGTTCCCCCGTAGCAGGACCCCCTCCCCCTTACATACACACATACACTGACGCATGCGCTTACACACACATACGTAAATACACACACTACACAGCTCCRCGCTCTAACCACTGCCTTTTGGTGACCAAGTCATCAGGCTCGTACACCTACTTGATTGATCAGGTTGACCTCTGTAAAACTGTTTTGGCAGTTTGGCCAGTGCATCTGTCCATAGGCTTTGTGACTCTTTAGCCCCTGAATGAAGGAACCTGCTCCTTGAGCCGTCTGGAATAGGGGCTTACTGTGATGTGCGCCGAGCCAGTGGAGTTTTAGCTTGATCGCGGACTGTTGTGAATATGACTGGCTATTTCCTATTCACTACTATAGTAGTGGCAGAGATGATAACCGCCTCATTTGTCACCCAGCTCTGGTAGTGAAATGYAAGTCTATGAAGAGAWACTGAATCGRTACAATCCAAGTGAGACTCACCCTGAACTTGGAGCCTGTCTAATAACAAGACACCGTCCGGTATGTACAGTACGAGGTGGCAACGAGTACGCATCGGATGGCCACCTGTTGCTTCCATCGGACCTCAGCCCTCAAAAGCACATGTTATTTAATGGACCAACGCAACACGTCACATTGATGCCACTTAAAACACYAAAAGGATTGAACCTCCGTGACATCTGAGGATCTTTGTACGGAGCGCTAGCCGGCGCTCACTCGGAGCAACACCAGTTGAAGTTGTTTTGTAGTTGAAATGTAAAATGCACATTCGGTACAGTTTTGGTGTTATTGTTGTGTTCACTGTTCTGGGAAAAAATCTGAAATATACAGCTCTGTGTTCTTTTTGTTTGTTTTTTTTGTTTTTTTTTGACGATATGAGGTTGGGTGACGCTCTAATGTTTCTCACGTAATGCAGTTAAATGACAGCCAGCTAATGTGCACCTCATCTGCTAGCCTTTTAAAACATTTCCATTCATACGGTGTTATTTGTATTTATAACCACTCTGTTTGCATGGTATTTATAATGCTACAAGGTGTTTTTTTCAGGTCACTTTGTTATTCTACACCAGAGCTGTAATTCAAATGAACACTCGGCCACCTACATGAAATGTTGACATTTGATGGGTAACACACAGTAGAAGACTGTTTCTTTTTTGTTATAAATCTCTTCCTGCAACATAGCTCATGTAATATTCATGTTTGGGGTTCCTCAAATCAGATGGAGGCTGTTACCAGGAAGCAATATTGTTAATGTGTTTGTTTGGTGCGCTCCTTTCATGCAGACAGACTTATGACAGTATTATGCAGTATTTGTTACTACCTGCAAGGCAATCACTACCCTGAAGAAACTGTCGCTGTTCAACTAGTTGGAGGCTGATCATGTTGTAGTGGCATTGTGATGGTTAGACAGTGACATTGAAGTCTACCAAAAGTAATTTTCCCTGTTGCAAATTGGCACAATGTTCTTTGAAAATCTTTTTTTATCTCAAATCTGGGCAGAATTATTAGTCTGGGGAATATAGTTGTTACAACTATTAATTGAGTGTTTGATGGGACATGCAGTACATAAGAATTGCTATTTTAAACATAATTTGATTGTAACCTGGTATTTGGTTGTCTTTATTCAGCTTGTTTGTAATTTGTATGGTCATTCCAAGATTTACTTCCATTTTACCCCATAATTCCTTTGGCAAGGACTGGTTATTTACCTGTATATTTGTTTACACCTGAAACACATGAGGTGCTGCATGATAGGAAATATATGAAMTGTTTGAATAACATACATTATGGTCTATGAAGGAAGATGTGACTGCTTGTACTTCCAGGTTAAGGTGTGTTCAATTGGACAGAGAGCGATCTGTATGTTGGCACTTTTCTTTTCTTTTTTTAGGGGAATGATGTCAACATTTTGTCTAATGTACATCTTAATGTAAAGAAATGGCAATAAAGCGAACTGACAAAGTTCCCTTTAAATGAAATTTGCCTCTGTACAAGTTTGCCTTAAGTCCGTATGTTCCCTGTTTGGTTTAATGGGTTAGCTACTTTACTTTTAACAGTCAGATTAGAGGCCAAAGGTGACTGTTTTGTAAATATTTGTAGTGCTGCTGACAATCCTCTAAGCTTTGACCCATTTCTAAAACGCTAAAGAGGCAGAGGGTGAATTAATGACAATACAAAAATAACATTTAAGCCAAAACCTTTTACAGTGCAGCAAGATAATCTTAGATTAATAAATTACTTCATAAATCACCATCAACAACCAGTTTCTGATGTTTGATGAAACATTGGTAAATAAGTCCACAGTAAGGAGTTGACTGTGACAGTCTTAGGCTTTGATTCAATCAGATCGAGGATGTTTTGGTGGTGTCAGAACTGGCACTGCGTTGGAGCCGTCAAATTGGTGAGCTGGTGTTCTATTATGCTTGCCTGGGTGGAACTGGGCAAATCAAAATYTATTTTAGATTCTTGTATGTGTATGTAGCCACCCTTTTCTTTGATGACAGCTTTGCACACTTGGCATTCTCTCAACCAGCTTCACTTGGAATGCTTTTCCAACAGTCTTGAAGGAGTTCCCACATATGCTGAGCACTTGTTGGCTGTTTTTCTTTCACTGCGCTCCTGGTCAGTCCTTAAATGGGAGACCAGATGCTGCTGGAAGTGGTGTTGGCGGYCCGGTAGGAGGCACTCTTTCCTCTTTTTAAAATAAAAATATCCCAATGCCCCTGGGGACATTGCCGTGGGTCGGGTTCTGTATTTCGGATGGAACATTAAACGTGTGTCCTGACTCTCTGGGCACTAAAGATCCCATGGCACATATCGTAGGAGTATTAACTCCGGTGTGCTGACTAAATTCCAAATCTGGCCCTCATACCACCACGGTCACCTAATCATCCCCAGCTTACAATTGGCCCATTCATCCCCCTCCTCTCCTCTGTAACTATTCCCCAGGCCGTTGCTGTAAATGAGAATGTGTTCTCTGTCCACTTACCTGGTAAAATAAGGGTTAAATGAAAAAAAAACTCATCCCAAAGCACCTCAATTGGGTTGAGGTCGGGTGATTGTGGAGGCCAGGTCATCTGATGCAGCACTCCATCACTCTCCTTGGTCAAATACCCCTTACACAGCCTGGAGCTGTGTTGGGTCATTGTCCTGTTGAAAAACAAATGATAGTCCCACTAAGCGCAAACCAGATGGGATAGCGTATCGCTGCAGAATGCTGTGGTAGCCATGCTGGTTAAGTGTGCCTTGAATTCTAAATAAATCGCTGACAGTGTCACGAGCATAGCACCCACACACCATCACACCACCTCCTCCATGCTTCACGGTGGGAACCACACATGCGGAGATCATCCGTTTACCTGCTCTGCGTCTCACAAAGACACGGCGGTTGGAACCAATAATCTCGAATTTTGGCTCATCAGACAAAGGACAGATTTCCACCGGTCTAATGTCCATTGCTTGTGTTTCTTGGCCCAAGCAAGTCTTCCTCTCATTGGTGTCCTTTAGTAGTGGTTTCTTTGCAGCAATTTGACCATGAAGGCCTGATTGACGAAGGCCTGATTGACGCAGTCTCCTCTGAACAGCTGATGTTGAGATGTGTCTGTTACTTGAACTCTGTGAAGCATTTATTTGGGCTGCAATTTCTGAGGCTGGTAACTCTAATGAACTCTAATCCTCTGTAGCAGAGGTAACTCTGGGTCTTCCTTCCCTGTGGCGGTCCTCGTGAGAGCCGGTTTCATCATAGCGCTTGATGGTTTTTGCGACTGCGCTTGTAGAAACTTTGAAAGTTATTGACATTTTCTGGATTGACTGACCATGTCTTAAAGTAATAATGTACTGTAGTTTCTCTTTGATTATTTGAGCAGTTCTTCCCATGATATGGACTTGGTATTGTACCAAATAGGGCTATCTTGTGTATACCAACCCTACCTTGTCACAACACAACTGATTGTCTCAAACACATTAAGAAGGAAAGAAATTCCACAAATTAACTTTTAACAAGGCACACCTGTTAATTGAAATTAATTCCAGGTGACTACTGGTTGAGAGAATGCCATGAGTGTGCAAAGCTGTCATCAAGGCAAAGGGTGGCTACTTTGAAGAATCTCAAATGTAAAATATATTTTGATTTGCTAAACAATTTGTTGTAAACTACATGATTACAAATGTGTTATTTCATAGTTTTGATGTCTTCACTATTATTCTACAATGTAGAAAATAGTCAAAATAAAGAAAAACCCTGGAATGAGTAGGTGTGTCCTAACTTTTGACAGGTACTGTATGTATATTATTTCTCATTTTTAAAGGGTTTTATATGGTGTCAAAGTTCAGGGACAGCATTACCACCGTAAATCGGGAATGATCTACTAACTAATAGGGAATGGAACCAGAGAGGAAGCTTGTGTAACCTTTCTCACACCACTACAGTATTCATTTCAACAGACCCAGTTGATTATGCTAATAGTCTTGTAGAACTGGTATTGACGGTCAATTTGAGGTTGACTCATTGATATGCATGCTCAGAGTGAAAGAGCTGTGAACTCACCTGTGGTGGCTCATGTCTACCACAGCCTTTCCTAGTGCGTTAGTAAGCACCACAGCATTTAAGGCAGCCATTGTTCAAAATGTGTTCAGGACAAAGGGAGGGGGTGTAACATGCACAGAAGTGGACCAGGAGGTTGATCTCAGATTCTATTAATGAGTGGGATCCTTCCACACAGAGTCCAAACCTAAAGTCACTGTGTCCTGATTGTGACAGTGGAGTGCAGTTTGCACTGTAGGATCCAGAGATGGCATCAGTGAAGCTGGAAGAACGCAGTCAAACACTGGAGCTGAATGTCAACATTCAAGATGAAGAAGAGGAGGGGGAGATTGAACCATGATTGACAGATGTTTCAATCTATCTGTTATCTTCACAAGTTAGACCTCCATAAGTTATGACCCAGTCTATTGCTAGGATGAAATCTGTAGTTCTGACATTGCATATCCTTGATGAACTCCAGACTGCACAGCAAAGCTTGTTGTTCATTGCAACTTCTCACTGTGCATGAAAAGTTCCTCCCAATACTTTTCAACTAGGAACATTTGGAATTGGGTTAAAAAAAATATTTTACTGGAATTTAAATGGAATTGGCCACAATCCTGGTATGGGCTCATGATTTTTTATGCTTATTTTGCCTTACTCACTTTTTATAATCGTTTTATTCCACTGTTGTATTGTACAACCTACTAATATGAYGTATATGTATATATGTATATCACCTAAACCTACTTTTTCCTCTGTTTTTCACACAGTGTTGAAACTCAACATCCAGAGATCAACAGCAGGAAAATCACAGAGCAAAGAGGTCCCACCACTGCCCCCATTTCTATCAAAGCTATATAAAAAATACACCTAAAAATACACACAGAAGAGAATATGTATTCCTGCACTGACTGTGGGAAGAGCTTCACACCATCACAATCTCTGACAGTTCATCAGAATGCACACTGGAGAGAAAGCATACCCCTGCTCTGACTATGGGCAGAGTTTCTCTAAACTTTTCAACTTTAAAACATACCAGCGTATACACACAGGAAAGAGGACGTACTCCTGCACTGACTGTGGGAAGAGCTTCAAAACATCAAATGCTCTGACAGTTCATCAGAGAGTGCTCACAGGCGAAAAGCCATACTCACAAGAGTATACAAACAGGATTGAAGCCTTACTTCTGCTCTGACTGTGGAAAATGCTTCACAACATCAGCTGAGCTAAAAGTTCATCATGGAACACACACAGGAGAGAAGCCTTACCAATGCTCTGACTGTGGAAAGAGTTTCTCTTGAGCCATTTAAAAGCACACCAACGTATACACACAGGAGAGAAGCCTCACTACTGCTCTGACTGTGGGAAGAGTTTATCTCAACAGAGCAGCTTAAAAACACACCAACAGATACACACAGGAGAGAAGCATCATCAGTTCTCTGACCTGCTAAGATTAAAGTCACTTCATCGTTTAATTCTCATTTTATGAAAGTGGTAACAGTGAATTGGAGTAAATGAAGAAAGAATAACATGCTATTGTTTCTCACTGTGAGAGAAGTGTGCAGAAGAAAGGTATCGTTCTGGAATGTTAGCCTCCCTATACTTTACTGATCAGTGTGCACCATGTGAGTTTGGGTGTGTTTCMTTAGCTTCTACTGTAAAGATATTGAGATGACCTTGGATTTGCTCTTAGGGTTGAAAACCCTCTGTGAGGCTGGCACCATAATCCATGACTCATCCTTTTGGGGGGAGGGGTACTCAGGAATAATTTCCAACTCTATATATCTGACATTGTACAGGTGTGTTCTTTTTTTTAAGCCCATAACCATATATTTTTGTTTCAAAGTAGATTTGTTTAAGACTACAAATAATCACTCTGTGTGGCCCTGATTTAGGCCACTGCAGTAAATGAAGTAGTTTTGGGGGGTATCTTTACTTTACTTTATTTATATTTTTGACAATTTTAACTTTTTACTACATTCCTAAAGAAAATTATGTACTTTTTACTCCATACAATTTCCATGACCCCGAAAAGTACTCGTTACATTTTGAATTCTTAGCAGGACAGGAAAATGGTCCAATTCATGCAATTATCAAGATGCATCTCTCCTGCCTCGGATCTGGCGGACTAAACAGACATGCTTCATTTGTAAATGATGTCTGCGTTGGAGTTACCCCTGGCTATCAGTAAATAAATAAATAAAACTAGAAAGGGGTGCTGTCTGGTTTGCTTAATATAAGGATTTTGAAATAATTTATACTGTTACTTTTGATACTTAATTCTAGCAATTACATTTACTTAAAGCCAAATACTTTTAGGCTTTACTCAAGTAGTATTTTACTGGGTGACTTTCACGTTTACTTGAGTCATTGTATTTTAAGGTATCTTTACTTTTACTCAAGTATAACAATTGGAGACTTTTTCCACCACTGGTCTGACCTATGCAGGGAAGAGGATCAACATCTACCCAGACCTGAGTGCTGAACTGCTAAAACAGAGGGAGACCTACAACGAGGTGAGATCCCAGCTACGCTAAACCTGAGATGCGGTTTCATCCACCCGGCAAAACCAATCTTTACCTTCCAGATCACAACACACACGTTTCCCACTGCCAAGGAAGCGAAAGACTTCTTCTATAAGCACATCAAACCCAACCCCATGAATGGCACATTATTCAGATATGCCTAAGGCTATGACGCTGCCCTCAGCATAAGACAATGACACAGACACCCCTCATGTTTAGGTACAAGGAACAATATTACTATTATTGCTGAGCACTGAACTTCTATTGCCTGTGGTCCAGGACATTTACACAGTGATTACAGCATGCCAATTAATGAACAATATATGAATCCTACAGCTAACCTACAGAGAGGGTCTTCTGGGTGGGTTTCCCCATGGGTGCTGCTTTTTATTTTACATCCATGTGTAGGGCTGTGGCGGTAGTGAAAATTTGTCAGCCGGTGATTGTCAAGCAAACAACTGCTAGTCTCTAGGTAATTTACCGTTAATTAACATAAACCGTTTAGCATCTCCTGTCTTCCACGAATAGCCTACAAGCCACTGATGCAGACCTTTGGAACATCTACATTTTAAATTGTCTAGTAAATATATTTAATATAGTCTACACCATCACAATAAATCTATTATTTATTTTAGACAAGTGTGAAGAAAATGTAGTCTATTTCAGATGAACAGAATGGCATACTCTGAGTTGTCCAAATGTTAGGCCCTGATCTGGCTATGCCATATGGCTGTGGGCTACACTACTTCATTTAGCAGACAAGATTTGCTTAGAATTCTGTGATATTTTATACTATTTTAAAGTATGAAGAATACAATTGAACAAAGCTGAATAAAATAGAAAGGATATTTTCTCCAAACAAGTTCCATGGTAGTGTGCACGTGGCTATTTTGTGTTGAGCGGTTAACAAAGAAACAGGTCCTCCTATATGCTTAATTTAGTGTTAGTTATGCAACTTTAGTCGTGATACAAATGTTGGGCTATATGTTTTGATTTTCAATACATTCCAAGGCTGCATGAAGCAACTCTGATGATGATTTGAAAAAAGTTGTATGAAAGGCATGAGTTCTGATTTGTTTCTTGTGAAGGCTGCACCCACTTCATCAGTCTCTCATTCACAAGCACTTGATAATATTCTCACCAGGTCTCAAATTTCCCTGCGGCATCCCCCTTGTGTAGCCATAATGCCCCCCTAAAAAACCCATGCCTTCTGTGGCCAAAGTGGCTGTTGTGCCCTTGGGTTGAATATAACAATTATGATTTCCTTCTCCCGGCTGCCACGCTTCCGAAGCACCTCTCATTCAAAAGGCTCTATCAGATATCTAAATTCTTATTAGCCAATGCCTGTCACGTGATCGGGTCCTTCTCACAGGAATCTCAGCTAAGAGGTAGGCTACAAGTGAAGACAGACACATCGGGGACGCAACTACACCAGTCCCTCTTATCGAATTCCAAGGCCCATATTGACTTTTCGTCAGCCAACAAGACAAGTAGGCCTAAGTAGGCCTAACAGCAAAAGTGCTAGCCTATGTCAATCTACTATCCCCCATAATACAGAAGTTAATACAGTTGAAGTCGGAAGTTTACATACACCTTAGCCAAATACATTTAAACTCAATTTTTCACAATTCCTGACATTTAATCCTAGAACAGATTCCCTGTCTTAGGTCAGTTAGGATCACCACTTTATTTTAAGAATGTGAAATGTCAGAATAATAGTAGAGAGAATGATTTATTTCAGCTTTTATTTCTTTCATCACATTCCCAGTGGGTCAGAAGTTTACATACACTCAATTAGTACTTGGTAGCATTGCCTTTAATTGTTTAACTTGGGTCAAACGTTTCGGGTAGCCTTCCACAAGCTTCCCACAATAAGTTGGTTGAATTTTTGCCCATTTATCCTGAACAGAAGCTGGTGTAACTGGGTCAGGTTTGTAGGCCTCCTTGCTCGCACGTACTTTTTCAGTTCTGCCACACACATTTTCTATGGGATTGAGGTCAGGCCTTTGTGATGGCCACTCCAATACCTTCACTTTTGTGTCCTTAAGCCAACTTTGGAAGTATGCTTGGGTCATTGTCCATTTGGAAGACCCATTTGCGACCAAGCTTAACTTCCTTACTGATGTCTTGAAATGTTGCTTCAATATTATCCACATAATTTTCCATCCTCAAGATGCCATCTATTTTGTGAAGTGCACCAGTCCCTCCTGCAGCAAAAGCACCCCCCACAATATGATGTTGCCACCCCGTGCTTCACGTTTGGGATGGTGTTCTTCGCTTGCAAGCATCCCCCTTTTTCCTCCAAACATAACGATGGTCATTATGGCCAAACAGTTCTATTTTGTTTCATCAGACCAGAGGACATCCTCTAAAAGTACAATCTTTGTCCCCATGTGCAGTTGCAAACCGTAGTCTGGCTTTTTTATGGCGGTTTTGGAGCAGTGCTTCTTCCTTGCTGAGCGGCCTTTTAGGTTATGTCGATATTAGGACTCGTTTTACTGTGGATATAGATACTTTTGTACCTGTTTCCGCCAGCATCTTCACAAGGTCCTTTGCTGTAGTTCTGGAAGATTTGCACTTTTCGCACCAAAGTACGTTCATCTCTAGGAGACAGAACGCGTCTCCTTCCTGAGCGGCATGACGGCTGCGTGTCCCATGGTGTTTATACTTGCGTACTATTTTTTGTACAGATGAACGTGGTACCTTCAGGCGTTTGAAATTACTCCCAAGGATGAACCAGACTTTGGAGGTCTACAGTTTTTTTCTGAGGTCTAGGCTGATTTCTTTTGATTTTCCCATGATGTTAAGCAAAGAGGCACTGAGTTTGAAGGTAGGCCTTGAAATGCATGCACAGGTACATCTCCAATTGACTCAAATGATGTCAATTAGCCCATCAGAAGCTTCTAAAGCCATGCCATCATTTCTGGAATATTCCAAGCTGTTTAAAGGCACAGTCAACTTAGTGTATGTAACCTTCGACCCACTGGAATTGTGATACAGTGAATTATAAGTGAAATAATCTGTCTGTAAACAATTGTTGGAAAAACTACTTGTGTCATGCACAAAGTAGATGTCCTAACCGACTTGCCAAAACTATAGTTTGTTAACAAGAAATTTGTGGAGTGGTTGAAAAACGAGTTTTAATGACTCCAACCTAAGTGTATGTAAACTTCCGACTTCAACTGTATATTCTATTGGTAAATGTGTCCTTCTGTGCAAGAAATTAATATTGCAAACATACTCTGGGACAGTTGTGGGATGCATTAGATCCCACATTATTGGGGATCTACACGCATAAAAAACACTCGCATAAAAAAAGCAATGAGGCTGATGCAATAGATCAGAATGTTTAGCTTAAAATGTTGATAAACGATTAGGCTATTTATTCACATTATAAGAGCAGCAATGCGCACACGGCAGTAGGCTGTAAGCGCAAATGTTCCAAATGCAACCAATTAGCAAATGCGATTATGCATGTAATGCTTTTATTATGAAGGTGCATTTTTATGGAGATGATCATCTTCCCCAAATTTGAAAGTCACGCGCGGTCTATGTATGCCAGTTAGGCTCTACGCCGGTGGCAAAGCGGATTAATGTGCTTAATTTTAAGAAGTTATTTGGCCACTTTAGTTGTGATAAAAATATGGGCTAGGCTACTTGAGGTGTGTGACTAGGATTTGAAAAAGTCGCAAAAAAAAGGCGTGCGCTGTTTCTTGCCTCACTGCACACACTGGGAATCATTCACATTGATAGGCTAATATTGTCACCCATCAGACTATTCTTGATTTAATGTTGTCTTTACATATACTAAATAATATATGTGTAGTGCGTATTTTCCATATGCACTAAAAGCATATTTGTCTCAAATGTTGTGCACAAATTTGTTTACATCCCTGGTAGTGAGCATTTCTCCTTTGCCAAGATAACCCATCCACCTGACAGGTGTGGCATGTCAAGAAGCTGATTAAACAGCATGATCATAACACAGGTGCACCTTGTACTGGAGACAATAAAAAGCCACTCCAAAATGTGCAGTTTTGTCACACAACACAATCCAACAGATATGTTGTGTGACAAGGTGGAAGGTGACGTGGTGGTCCTTCGTGGGCAAATTTTGTCATCAAACTTTGTCATCAAAGTCTGGCATTCTCTGGATTTCTGGTGCTTTCAAGACAACTGGGAACTCTGAAAAAACAATTTTGAATCATGTGATCTTCAGGTCTGAGCTCTAGAATGAGGCCTGAGTACCCGACTTGGAATTCGGAGTTGGATGACCATTCAAAATGTATTTTCCCAGTCAGAGAAAAATAAAATCCAAGTCGGGAGTTCCCAGTTGTCTTGAACTCACTAAAGTCTGAGATTTCCCAGTTTCCAGTTGTTTTGAAAGCGGCAGAAGTCATGCTGGATTGACAGCATGGCCAATGTTGAATGTTTATCCTTAAAAGAGACCCTTAAACCCAGACTTGGACCACACTTCCACTACACTGAATAGCTGGCTAACGTTAGTGATTGCTTTGCAATGCTTGCAGTTAGCCACTGATTCCTTCCAAACCACTCATTGTTTAATTAGCGATTTCCAACTTGTTGTGTAATGTTTATGTCCAATGGTCATTGAGGACTAATACGTTTTATCTATAATTTCTCTTCATAATTTCTCTTCATATGACAAGGATTAAAAAGGATTTGCCAGTAGATTGTCGACTTGATTCATAATGATGGCTGCTAGCTTGCTAGCTAAGATTTTGAAAGTATGATGTTGACACAATCTGTCCAATCAAAGCTACTGTAGATATAACAATGACCTTGAGCCTTCTTGGATGGGCACTTCTAATTTAACTCTATGGCAGCATCCAAGGGGCTTGACTTTTCTAGCTCTTCCTGTAGATTTTGCGGTGAGGTAGTGTCCCCATGAGTGACAGAACATTGAGCCAATCACGGCACACGTTAGAGAACATTACCAACTCATACACTCCATATTTTCCGCTGGCTGCCCCACCACCACAGAAACACTGAGCTAGGCTGAAACACCTGCATTCTGGAGCTGCCTTACTCAAGAAGCAAAAAAGAGACCATGTTTGTATGCAGCTTTGTTAACTCGATGTTGTAGTTTTTTTACAAACTGATATGTGACATGTATTAATGCCAAAATAACATGCAAAAAAGGCATTTAAAAATAATAATTACAATTTTTTTTAAGTATATACAGTACCAGTCAAAAGTTTGGACTCAAACACAAACACACCTCCAGGCTGTGTAAGGGCTATTTGACTAAGCAGGAGAGTGATGGAGTGCTGCATCAAATGACCTGGCCTCCACAATCACCCAACCTCAACCCATTTGAGATGGTTTGGGATGAGTTGGACCGCAGAGTGAAGGAAAAGTAGCTAACAAGTGCTCAGCATATATGCGAACTCCTTCAAGCCAGTTGGAAAAGCATTCCAGGTGAAGCTGGTTGAGAGAATGCCAAGAGTGTGCAAAGCTGTCATCAAGGCAAATGGTGGCTATTTGAACAATCTCAAATATTAAATCTATTTTGATTTGTTTAACACTTTTTTTGGTTACTACATGATTCCATATGTGTTATTTCATAGTTTTGATGTCTTCACTATTATTCTGTAATGTAGAAAATAGTAAACATAAAGAAAAACCCTGGAATGAGTTGGTGTGTCCAAACTTTTGACTGGTACTGTATATATGTATATATATAGTGTGTTATACTGTAGCATTGTATTGATGTATTAATGTTGATTGTTTTCTGCCCAGGGACTACAGATGAAAATTAGCTATCTAGCTAAATCTGTTGCAATGGTGTGTTGTACATGATCCCTTACAAATAAACGTAATAATAATAATGCTTTGGTTTTAACAGTCACATTAGAGGTCAAAGATGACTGTTTCGTAAATATCTCTAGTGCTGCTGATAATCCTCTAAGCTTTGCCCTATTTCTATACCTAAAAAGCTACACAGAGGGAGGGTAAATTAATGACAATACAAAAATAAGAATTTTAAAGCCAAAGCTTTTTACAGCGCAGCAAGATAATCTTAGGTTAAAGTTCATCTCTAAAATCAATTCTGGATTGTCCTCAACGTGAAATCATATTTTTTCCCTGACAGATTACTTCATAAATCACCATCGGCCACCAGTTTCTGATCAAATAAYTCCACAGCAAGGAGACGAGTGAGCGACATACTTCCGTGATCATTAGTATGGTTAGAGAAGCAGAAGTAGTTGTAGGGTACTACAGTATATAATGACATCATCATGTTCTGTCCCCATCTCCTCCAGCTGTTGGGAGCTCAGTACAGTGATGTGTTTAATTACACACTGTGGGATATCCCCTATTTTCCGTCTATTCAACACAGAGTAGCTATGTGGCCATGGTTGCGTCCCAAATGCGCCCTATTCCCTATATAGGGCACAACTTTTGACCAGAGCCCTCCAGGGCCCATAGGGCTCTGGTCAAAAGTAGTGCACTGTATAGGAAAAAGGGTGCTATTTGCGACACAAGCTTTATTGGGCCATGGTCTGGCGGGTTTTAAAAGCAGAAAGAGTTGAAGCTTTGGAAGCAGAGCTGTAGCACAGCCTTGGACAGGCCAGCAGCAGGTTGGACACGCTTCTGTCAATTCCGGAGAGAGAGAGACATCGGCTCACTTGCCCAGGATTAACTGGGATAGAGAGAGGATTACACTCTTCTCTCCTTTCTTTCCAGCTCGCTACGTAGTAAAAGCACAGACCTGTTACCAGCGGGTCCCCTGGGGATTCTCACTCTGCGGCAAGAATTGGTGAACTGTATTATACAGATGACAAATCCTCCTCCGGAGCTAAATATTCAGGGTTGAGGAAGCGGGTCAAAGGGACTGCAAGAAAAGAGACCACAGAGGTAAGTAGTGAGCCCGCAGGAATGTGTGTTAAGTCTTTTATAGTTGGCACCGAGCCCAGATACAGTAGACTCTCACTCTGACAGTTTTCGGGATTTTCATTGTTTTCCCACCAAGGGGATCCACTGTTTTTAATCCAACTATTACTACATATTAGAGTCAATTGACGCACCCATCCGTCAATCTAAGTAACATGATGAAAAATCCCCATACTTCGGTTTAAGATGTAACACTACATCACCAGTATTGTTTTTTTCTTTCTGTTGAATGGGTGACGTTGACCGACACAGGGACATGGTGGCACGTAGAATACGGAATTAGAAGAGACTGRGCTTCAGTGGGCCATTGACTTTTGAACCCTGAMCTTATTTCACACACAGGGCATTTAAATGACCCTTAGTGCTTTTAACATGTGACAGTGGAGGCTGTTTTTACCTGGGAAGTTATTAACACCCAGTTAACATCCATCGTAGCAGAACTGATGACTATGTACTATGTCTGGAGGTCAGAGTCTTATTGATCTGGATTAATGMTATGTTATTGTTATCTAAAATGTGTACAAAGATTAGATGTTATCATTCAGTTTTTAGATMAACTACTAAGCAAGATTCTTTTTCGTTTATTTTTTATTACATTTTTCTTTGTTAATTTCTCTCTTTCCAAGGTCTGGGTTGGGGTGAATTRCCAGCAGTCAGTGCTGGGTGATCACCATGAGGCAGGCTGTGGAAGCCGAGAGGGTGATGTCGTCCCCTAGACCGAGTGACCATGGTCAGTAATAGGAAACAGCCTCTCTCTCAACCTCTAGCTGATGGCAATGCACTTCTCTCCTGCGTGTTGTGATAATCCTATGGCTGTTCATCTTTACGATTACGTTTTTGTTGGTGTTGTCCTCCAGGCCTAAGGCAGATCCTGTCTGACGTGGTAGAGGAGGTGAAACATTCCATCAGGAAGGAAATCAACGGGACAGAGCTCCTAAACAGCCTCCTCAACGCCCCATGGCTTAAGTCTCTGCTCCAAGTTAGTCTGGGAGTCTAGTTTGTGATATACTCTCATCTTTGGGTTTAGAAAAGCTGTATTTCACTATATCTCTACTTTCTCTRAGTCTCTGCTCCACCCAGTGAGTGGAGGGTGTCTTTGACTTGTGTTTGTCCATACTCTTGTCTTGTTCTGGGTGTAGGTTTAACCTTTTCTCTGTCTCTGCACCACCCAGGTGTATGAGTGTCTGCGGCAGCACCAGAGAGAGCCTCCTGCTCCCTTCCTACCGTACACAACACAGCTCATCCAACAGGTAGGACCTTTCCCTCTACTGCTTTGCCTCCTTCCCTCATTGGCTTGTCAGAAGTGTCAGTGGTGTCAGTCCTGTCCCGTGTCCACTCTTCTGCTGTCTGTGTTCCAACCCGTCTTTCGGCTTCTCTTCTAGATTCTGGCTGACCTGAGAACAGTTCGGAACACTTCTGCTGAGGCCAGGGAGCTTTACAGTCTCCTCAGGGGACCACACTTCCAGGTGAGAGATCCTGAGGCAACAGGGGCTCCTATGATCCTAACCTTTGTGTCTGTTGTTGCAGTAACTAAGGTCTTCTGGGTTGTGTGAGTTATTTATGCGTGTTGAGTTCGCCTGAATGAATGAATGAATGAATGTACTTAATAGTTGTGCTCTGTCCTAGGCTCTGACATCAGCCCATGATACGGTGGCCCAGAAGGACTATGACCCTGTGCTGCCTCCTATCCCTGACAACCTCGCTGACGATGAGGAGGCCATGAGGATAGTCTGTCTGGCGAAGAACAAGCAGCAGCTGGTGAGTCGTGGATTGGATACAACTGAACGTTTTTAATGCAAGGTTACAGAAATGTTGTATCTTATGCACACCGAATGCAAAGCATCAACTCCTGAGGACCTGACAGAAGCTGTAAGAAAGGGCAGATGATGCTTTCATAACATGTCATTCGTTTGATTGTTAAATTGTGTGACAGATGATTTCAATCAGAGTAATAGCAGTAGAGATGGTTTTAATACTTCACCATTTCAGGATGGCTTATGATTAGTGTCACGATGGGTCAGTTTTGGACACCAAAATATACAATTTCCAGTCACTCAATTTGAACACAAAATGTTTTCCTATAGTTATTAAGCTGTATATACTCGGAAGCTCCTACCCATCCACATCTGACATTGCGACCTCTTTTGGAACCCATTTGGAACTAATCTAAATCCAATCCTGGTGGCAGACAGTTTTAGCAGTACCCTGTGTACCCAGATCCATATTTCAGGGCTATAGAGGTATCTGTGGTCTCAGACAGAGGTAATCTTGTCTAGCCCTGTCTCTCCCGCTGAAAGAGGAGCTCAGGAGAGGGGATTCGCAGTCGCTGGGATACCCTGAGGAAGATGACCTGCCAAAGGCTGATCCACGGTGGGGCCAGGGCGGTGGAGGGCCCCTGGCACGGTGTTGGGGCTCTGGGGGACGTAGTGCCCGGGGAGCGACCAGTCATGCCCAGCACAAGGAGAGTCAGCTACCCACCAGTCAAATTGCTATCTTCTGCGGATCCACCACCCCTGGGCAAGCTCCGCGCTCCGCCACATTTTAAGCCAATGAGTAACTGCAGAATGTACCAGACTGATGCACTCTGGAAAGAAGAAGGTCTTAATCGCTCTGCCCCCTCGGTCTGTAGTTCTGTCCTCATTGGTAAGAACTACAGTTGAAAAGACCCTGAAAACAATATGATGCAATACTGTATCTACTGCCATGAGTTGTACAGTGCTGTACACTGCAATACATATCAGTTCAGTACATTATAATACAACACAATGGAACTTKTACTCTTATTCAGGCTAATAGATTACCTTTTTCCAACCTCTCTCTCCTCCCTGCTTCTGGAGATAATGTGATTGAGGAGCTAGACAGCGACGAAGAGAGAGAGTCAGCCAACATCCTGACCCCTCTCCCACACCACGCTCCACCCCTCCAGCCCTGGACTCTCACCCCTCCCTGCACGGCTGCATACCACCTGTCCATGGGTGACTACCACCATCCCCCTGGAACTCCTCCGCGGTTCCGGAGCTACAGCGTCAGCCCCCGGGTGAGCACGGCTCCCCCCAGCCCCATGCAGCATCGGCGGGTAGATGAGATGCCTCTCAACCCCCCTGCGGAGCTGGCTAAGCAGAAGAGCCTGGATGAGTTGAGGTCCACGGTGCAGCAGGCTGCCAGCTCTATGGAGCACAGCACCAATGACGTCTGGCTGCTGGGGCAGAAGATGGCCGCCGCCACAGAGCGCATGTCTGAGAGTGTCCAGGAGAATGCCCAGGCCCTGACGTTGCTGGCCCAGGTGGTGAGCAGACTGCAGACACTCATCGCTGCCAGCAGGGCGGTAGCAGATACACCGGAACCACACAGAGGAACCAACAGCAGTAGCCTCCCAGTCAACATATCAGCCAGGGTACAAGAACACACAGCCAGCAGCTTGAAGACTCAGACATCCCTTTCACACCAGTCCAGAGTATGCTCCCTGTCCACCTCTTCCTCCTCCTCTTCCACCTCCTCCAGCTCCTTCATTGTCTCTATGGATGGCATATCCACATCCCAGGGGAAGATCTCTCAGCCTCGGTCCCCAGCCTGTAATGGGTCACCCAAAGCAGGGTTGAAGACCAGGGTTCCGCCTATGTCTCCCAAAAAGCATGTTGGTGCTTCCCCCACATCTCAAAAGAAGCATGTGGAACCCCAGCCCCAGCAACCCCACCTCTACAACAGCCTCTCAACACCTCCACCACCTGCCCCGCCCGCCCCCAATCACAACAAGACTGGCTCCAGCTCRAGCCAGGGGAAGAAGAAGAGGAAGAAGAGGAAGTGAACCAGCCAGGAGGACAGTGGTGCTCTGGTATCTTCAGGAGATCTTATATTCCTCTGCTTCAGGGAATGGTCCTCTCCTCAAGATTCCCTCAGAGATCTCGGCTTCAAAAGGCATTTATCCTTTCTTCTGTTATCTTCATCACCATCATGTCGCCCACCATTCATCCCGCAATTGTTATGTGCTGGCTATGCTCATTGTTGCGTTTACATCCTCAATGGTAATCTCATCCTCTGTGTTTCATGCAACTCCGTGTTTCCCGAATGTCATCTGTTATTTTCATATTATTTCATTTTGTAATTGTAAATAAAGCACGTCCATTATTCCTTTTTGACTCATGATGTTTTCATCTCATATCACATGACACCCTCCATAACCTGTAATTGGCCAAATGTGTCATTGTTGCTGTTCCACCCCAGCAATAATTCTCTGTTTGCAGTGAGCTCCAAATGTTTTTTGGACAGTGACACAATTTTTGTTGTTTTGACTTTGTACTCCAGCACTTTGGATTTAAAATGATAGAAGGAGGGTGAAATGCAGACTGTCAGCTTTAATTTGAGGGTATTTTCATCCATATCGGGTGAATCGTTTAGAAATTACAGCAGTTTTTGCACATTCACTTTTGTGTATTAAAGTAGTAAAAAGTTAAGTATTTGGTCCCAAATTCATAGCACGCAATGACTACATCAAGCTTGTGAGTCTAAACATTTGTTGGATGCATTTCCTGTTTGTAATGTTTGTGTTTCATATTATTTTGTGCCCAATAGAAGAATGGTAAATAATGTATTGTGTCATTTTGGAGTCACTATTATTGTAAATAAGAATATAATGTTTTTAAACACTTCTACATTCATGTGGATGCTACCATGATTAACGATAATCCTGAATGAATCGTGAATAATGATGAGTGAGAAAGTTAGATGCACAAATATCATATTTGTGCATCTGCAAATTAAAGCTGACAGTCTGCACTTTAACCTCATAATCATTGCATTATTTAAAACCCAAAGTCCTGGAGTACAGAGCCAAAGCAACTAAACATTTGTCAAAGTCCCAATACTTTTGGGGCTCACTCTATGTGTGAGAGCTACAAGAAAATGTTTTAACCCTGGATTCATGTCCCCTCTCTGTCTCTCTCTTAGGGAGCCACGATAAAGCGAAATGAGATAACAGGGGAGATCTTTGTGGCACGGGTGATCCATGGAGGACTGGCGGACCGCGACGGTGAGACCACCTCTCTCTCTCTCTCTCACTCACACACACACACACACTCTCTCTCACTCTGTCTTTAATCTGTTTCTTCTTTCTCATTTGTGCCCCTCCTCCCCCTCTCTCTCTCTAGGTCTGCTGCATGCAGGGGACAGGATCACAGAGGTGAATGGCTACTCTCTAGATGGCCTGGAGCCTGAGCAGGTCATTGAGATACTGGTGAGTAGCAGAACACTGCTTGGCTGCCCAAACATGCACACATTTCACACAGTCAACACAGATGGTGTCTGTAGTTCGTCTTCATCCACCAGTGATGTACATGGGCGTTTATCTGTCTTTGGACCCACAGGCCCGGTCTCAAGGCACTCTCATGTTCAAAGTGGTTCCCATCACAGATAGCCCAGTCAACAACCAGATGATACTGAGTAATGGCATGTTTACCGACCTACCCTTCCCTGGTAACAGTATCAGACAAGTCATGTAAGCTGATTGAACCATAATGGCACCAAAACCAAAGTATTTCTCTTGACAATAGGAGGTTACTATTACCAAGAAAACAGTTCCTGTCTTCAGTGTTGTAGTAAAGATCTTTTCATTGCATTGTCCTTGTGTCTTGTTGTCTGTTGTATTGTGTCTCCTGGTGTCCCAGCTGTATGTGCGTGTCATGGCAGACTACAGTCCCCAGCAGGACCCGGCCATCCCCTGCGCCGAGGCAGGTATGGACTTCAGGAAGGGAGACCTGCTGGAGATCGTGGACCAGTCAGACACCCTCTGGTGGCAGGCCAAGAAACTACCCAGCACCTCGGCACCCTGTGCTGGACTTATCCCCTCCACCAACCTGCTCAGGAGGAAACAGAAAGAGTTCTGGTGGTCTCAGCCCTACCAGCCGCACACCTGCATCAAACCCTGTGAGTAATTTCCTCTACAATAAATCATATTGTTTCACTCATTTGTTTACTTCAAGATGACTTTGGTGGATTATTTTGTATGTTTTTTTTCTATTTTCTGAGGAAAATAGAGGAAGATTTTGAATCTGGTATTTAAGTCTTTGTTGAAGTTAGTTCATCATGTATACCGCAGGTATAGCCTGTGGTATACAAAATATAGTATCACTCAACTATAACACTGTTTACTTTATCTCAATCATTTCTGAATTCCAATTTGGAATGTGAGAGGAGCTAAGAGAAGGTGAACATAACTTGCTCTACTGAGCTCTCCTTTGAGCTCAATTAGAATCAACTCCAACACCATGTCTAGTGACATACACATTCATCCCATTATCGTGCTCTCCCCCTCCCTGTTCCCCCGCTCCTAGAGGGTGAGTTCAGCACTAACATCGAGGGGATCTATCTGACTGGGTTCAGACGTAGCCTGCGTCTGTGTCGGCGGCAGTCCCTAAGCACAGGCTCCAGTCAGCAGTCCTGCTACACCCGCTGCTCCGGCAGCTGCTACAGTGCCCTCAACAACCCATACGAAGAGGTGGTACGATACCAGTGCAACCCGCAGGACAAGCACCGCCTGGTCGCCCTGGTGGGTAATTCACCAGTCTGACACTAACCAGCTACACAAATAGATTGGCACAAGATTCAAATATGTATTGACTGTCATGAGTACGTGCTAACGCGTAAATGGCTCTGTGGCCAATAAGGCAGAGACGGTATGACACATGTTGTGTCACTGTTCTTGTACATGGGCAGTGTGTCTCTACTTGTATTGACGCAGAATATGTGTGATGACATGACAGAGATCTCACAAGTGTGTTGTTCTCTCTCAGGTCCCTCTGGCATTAGAGTGAACGAACTTCGCAGACGGTTGATCGAAATCAACCCAGTGACCTTTCAAGGGGCAGGGCCTCGTAAGTAAACCACCTAACCTCTGTGAACCTGTCAGTCTATTTGACTTTCTTCCATTGTTGACATGGATACAATCGATGTCTTGATGTCGTCCTATGATGTCTTGTATGACGTCTTGTCTTCCTATGATGTCATTTGAAATATTTGTCCCTCTTCCTCCAGACACGACACGAGCCGCTAAGAGCCATGAGGAGTCTGGTAAAGAGTATCACTTCATCAACAGAGAACTGTTTGAGAACATGGTTTACAACAACAAGTAGGTACTCCCTGAATAACAGCTTATCGCTTTCCTCTCACAAACACATGTTGTTAAATCAACTGTCACAATATGAATGTGACTCGTGGCCTTATGTCCTAATGGGGACAAAGAGGATTAAGTAAGTTAATAACATTGATGTGGACCACCTGATTATAAGCCAGGGTTTTGTGTTGCATTTGTTTTAAACCAGGTTTCTGGAAAACGGGGAGTACAAAGGTAATTTCTACAGCACTAGTCTTGATGCTGTGAAGGATGTTTTGAACAGTGGAAGGATCTGTGTCATCGAAATCGAGCCTCACATGAGTCCTGCTGGGGTTCTTCCCCAGTGGGGCTTCATCATTGACTTGGCCTTATTGTGGAGTTAGCTCTGTGTTGACCTCAGTTGCATCTTGGCCAGGTCTTCATTGAAAATGAGAATTAGTTCTCAATTGACCCATGTATGATGACTGTCCCGTTTTAGGCCATCCAGTCAGTGAGGACACATGAGCTCAAGGCCTACATCATCTATGTGAAGCCGCCCACCGCAGAACGCATGAAGGAGACCAGAAAGGACGCTCAGATCACCACAAACTACTACGTCAACATCCCTTTCAAAGTAAGCACTCTTATGGTTTTATTATCATTTCTCCGTTTTTTTCATTGACCAGGAAGTCTCTCACGGTTTGAACCTCTTTTTCCAAAGATACCTGGTAATAATATGCCATCCCTATGGTGATCAAATGGTTGAAATACTGACCATCATGCCATATTTAAGATAGTGACCAACTGTCATGTTATTCTGTTCCCAACAGGAGGAAGACTTCCAGGAGATTGAGGAGGCAGCCAGAAAGATGGAGTCTCACTACTGCCAGTTCTTTGACTGTGAGGAGGGCTCAGGACGAGCCACAGTGGGTTCCTGCCAACTGGATATGACCCACAGAGGAGTTTTGATGAGAAATGAGGAGAGGAGAGGACATAAAAGGATAACAAACAGGGCATCGTAAAAGAGGGAATGGAGAACAACATGGATGAGGAGTGTCTGTCACCTTTGGTTGCTACTTTTGAAGATACCCCTCTGCTCTCCAGTGGAATTTGTTTTGGATTGGATTTATTGTTTTGTTTTGTTTAGTGTGAGTTTGAGTTTGAGAGACTCATACAGATACTGTCCTTGTGTCTGCTTGAATCTGTTGTTGACTATTTTGCCTATTCAAGGCTATGATGGCGCTGGATTAAACCAAAAATCATGTGTCTGTTTTTCTCTGAAATTGTGTGCATAGTTGGAGATAATGTATTGATGTGCTACATAGGCATGCTATGAGAGGTTGTAGGTTAACCTCTCATCTTTCGTTTACAATTAAAGCAAATAATTGTCCATGCTGAATTTCTGTATTTCTGTTTTTATTTGATTTAATAAAATGAATGTTAATGCCAAAGAACGTATATCCAAGTGCTCTAGATTGGTACGATGTTTCAGTAGGAAGGTGAGCAAGTAAGTGGAGTTGTGTGCTCACCATTGAACACAATGTTTTCATAATACTGAAGGATACCTTCAGCACAGGCTGTAATCCCAGGCTATTATTATACCGAATATTTTTTGTGTAACATAATGGGATATGGAATAATGCTAAAATATGTGATGTATACTGTTACCAATTTTAAAAATACAATTTTGTGTGTGAACGCGTGTTTTTTAATATGTGTTTGTGTGGCATTTTGTGTCAACATGTGTAAAAGACAGAATGCTTTTATTTTGAAAACCGGAAGTTCCTTTTTGTGTTCTCAGCTAAAAATCACTGTAATGGCAAGGCAACGAGTGTAAACAAAGTGGTCGGGTAAACAGCGTGGCAACCAACATGCAGACGTTACCAGCCCAAAACGTTTTAACAGCTAGGTAGCTAACTAGCTATCTCTTATCGGGGTTGTTTTAATAGGGTATCCCGCAGAAATGGACACAGGAGGATTCCAGGTCTGTAGCTAGCTAGTTATTTCAGCTAGCTGATCTTGTAACGGTCGGAAACACAAGGTTGCTCTAGCTAATTTAGCTGACCAGCTAGTTATAATTTAGCTATATCTTAGTTAGCTATAACTATGTATCCATAAATTCGTTATAACTAGTGATTTTTGTCCTATTCCAGTTGCCCAGTGTGTGCAGTTTATGTTTTTTAATCAAAATATTTATTTAGGAACAGAGCACTCGACGGAGGGACCTCCCGCCTCTTCCACAGGTACCACGACCATTAGCCGCGCATGCGCCATTACACTTACACGACCATCCATATCATAAATCTTAAGAGTATTTCGACTTGTAACTAGCTAGTATGCAGCACATTGGTAGCCTATGAGCACAAGCCCAGTCAAAAGACTGCTCTCAGACAGCCAGTTCCCATAGGTCTCTGGTTTCTGCACCCTGCAGAGGGCCCAACAACAACAAATCAGAGAGGGTGTAACGGGGAACTTGCTGCAGAACCATACAGCATTAGGGGTTAAGGTCAACAACACCATGAAGAGGCGTTGCTTATGTCACTTCAAAACTGTGGCCCAACATGAGAGGGAAATTAAATATGGCCTTAATAATAATCAAAATTGTTCTTACACCAAATTATTACATCAATAAATGTGTCGTAGTTTACATTTACATTTACATTTAAGTCATTTAGCAGACGCTCTTATCCAGAGCGACTTACAAATTGGAAAGTTCATACATATTCATCCTGGTCCCCCCATGGGGAATGAACCCACAACCCTGGCGTTGCAAGCGCCATGCTCTACCAACCGAGCCACACGTTTAGTCTAGGCTATTTTTGTTGAGGGTCACTTTCACCTCAAGGGGTCAAATCCCTCAAGTCTGAATAGTCTGATCTGATCTATGCCTTGATTGGTTGGTATTCCAGTACCTTGGCAGATGCATACTGCAGATTTAGCCCAGGATTAGGCAGTGCCACAGGAATATCCTCAGAGCCCGTTCTGATTCTTGGATAGAATGGTGAGAAAACAAATCACGGTAAGTTCTCTCTCATACACAGTCCTGGGCCTAGTTTTGGGTAACCGGGCCCTGGTGCTGCTGGATCTTCTCTCTGTACGAGAAGGACTCTGTTTTCTGAGTCCAGGTTGTTGAGTTTTGGAGGATTTTATTGTTGAGATAATTTGGAGAAATGTACTGTTTGTGACTGGGAGTGTTATCTACTTTGAAAGCAAGTTTTGGAGAGAGCTTTGTACAACCACTTGCTTGGTTCTGTTGTTCCTTGGTTCCCCTCTGATCCTATCTCTTGGCATGTATGGATTGAGGGCCTCCCAAGAGCGCAGCGGTCTAAGGCACTGCATTGCAGTGTTAGAGGCGTCACTACAGACCCTGGTTTGTTCTCAGGCTATGTCACAACTGGCCGTGATTGGGAGTCCCATAGGGCAGCGCACAATTGGCCCAGCGGTGTCTGGGTTAGGGGAGTGTTCAGCCGGGAGGGTAGGCCGTCATTGTAAATAAGAATTTGTTCTTAACTGACTTGCCTAGTTAAATAAAGGTTAAATAAGTGAATATAATGAAGTATATTAAGTAATCATTAAGGTGTGTTATGTAAGATGTTGGCCAAGCCTCATTCTCTTCTTCCTTGTCCTCTTTAGCGTGGACAGCGTGCCCTGCCCCCCATGTCAAGGTGAGTCTCGCCTCCTTATGCTGTTGTGATACTGTTTCAACTCATTTATCCCAGCAGAACATCTCTCTCACGCTCTCTCTTTCCCTTTTTTATGTGTGGCATTTCAACAACTGCATGAAGTCAAGATACAGGTGGTGAGTTGCCTTCAGAAGGATGTTGTAATAGATAATTTAACTATAGAGTTTTGGTTGGCGCTGCTGGCTTGGATATAGTTTTCTTAACCTGTTTTGTCTCCTATGTAGACGAGATGCCGGTCCCAAAAAGCAAGAGGAAGAAGTCGAAGAGTCAGGTGGATGGTGTTGAAAGCCCAGAGGGTGGGTGGAAAAGGAATATTTCCAAGGAATAGTTCTCGGGAGCTCCTTCTGTTGAACTGCTGGTGAACAGCGTTGTTCCAGATTTTGGAGGCAATTTGCCTTTAAGTTTCAGGCTATGGGTTAACTCTAAAGCTTGCATTCCACTGTCAAATAATCATGTATATACAGTTAAAGTACTAGTAATGACTTGAACCACATAGTAAGTACACCTCAAGTATATAATAAGAGAGTTGTGTTGTTTATATGTGCAGCAGACTCAGGGATGGAGATGGCCCAGATGGGGGGTCTGAGCAGTCGCAGGTCATCTGAGGTCATCCAGGCCTTGACCCCCGATTCGCAGGAAGCTGCACCACAGAGAAGGAAGAAGAAGAAAAAGGCAGCGACCGTAGGTAAACAACATATCTGACTATAGCTAAACAACATGCCTGACTATATGTAAACAACATATCTGACTATAGGTAAACAGCATGCCTGCCTATAGGTAAACAGCATGCCTGCCTATTGGTAAACAACATGCCTGACTATAGGTAAACAACAGGCTTGACTATACAGTTGAAGTCGGAAGTTTACATACACCTTAGCCAAATACATTTAAACTCAGTTTGTCACAATTCCTGACATTTAATCCAAGTAAAAATTCCCTGTCTTAGGTCAGTTAGGATCACCACTTTATTTTAAATGCGAAATGTCAGAATAATAGTAGAGAGAATGATTTTTCAGCTTTTATTTCTTTCATCACATTCCCAGTGGGTCAGAAGTTTACATACACTCAATTAGTATTTGTTAGCATTGCCTAAATTGTTTAACTAGGGTCAAACGTTTCGGGTAGCCTTCCACAATAAGTCCTCCTGACAGAGCTGGTGTAACCGAGTCAGGTTTGTAGGCCTCCTTGCTCGCACACACATTTTCAGTTCTACTCACACATTTTCTGGGATTGAGGTCAGGGCTTTGTGATGGCCACTACAATACCTTGACTTTGTTGTCCTTAAGCCATTTTGCCACAACTTTAGAAGTATGCTTGGGGTCATTGTCCATTTGGAAGACCCATTTGCGACCAAGCTTTAACTTCCTGACTGATGTCTTGAGATGTTGCTTCAATATATCCACAGAATTTTCTTTCCTCATGAWGRCATCTATTTTGTGYAGTGCACCAGTCCCTCCTGCAGCAAAGCACCCCCACAACATGATGCTGCCACCCCTGTGCTTCACAGTTGGGGTGGTGTTCTTCGGCTTGCAAGCATCCCCCTTTTTCCTCCAAAACATAACGATGGTCGTTATGGCTAAACAGTTCTATTTTTGTTTCATCGGACCAAAGGACATTTCTCCAAAAAGTACAATCTTTGTCCCCATGTGCAGTTGCAACCCGTAGTCTGGCTTTTTTTATGGTGGTTTTGGAGCAGTGGCTTCTTCCTTGCTGAGCGGCCTTTCAGGTTATGCCGATATAGGACTCGTTTTACTGTGGATATAGATACTTTTGTACCTGTTTCCGCCAGCATCTTCACAAGGTCCTTTGCTGTAGTTCTGGGAATGATTTGCACTTTTCGCACCAAAGTACGTTCATCTCTAGGAGACAGAATGCGCCTCCTTCCTGAGCGGCATGACGGCTGCTTGGTCCCATGGTGTTTATACTTGCGTACTATTMTTTGTACAGATGAACGTGGTACCTTCAGGCGTTTGGAAATTACTCCCAAGGATGAACCAGACTTGTGGAGGTCTACAGTTTTTTTCTGAGGTCTAGGCTGATTTCTTTTGATCTTCCCATGATGTCAAGCAAAGAGGCACTGAGTTTGAAGGTAGGCCTTGAAATACATCCACAGGTACACCTCCAATTGACTCAAATGATGTCAATTAGCCTATCAGAAGCTTCTAAAGCCATTACATAATTTTCTGGAATTTTCCAAGCTCTTTAAAGGCACAGTCAACTTAGTGTATGTAAACTTCTGACCCACTGGAATTGTGATACAGTGAAATAATCTGTCTGTAAACAATTGTTGAAAAATTACTTGTCATGCACAAAGTAGATGTCCTAACCGACTTGCCAAAACTATAGTTTGTTTTCAAGAAATTTGTGGAGTGGTTGAAAAACGAGTTTTAATGACTCCAACCTAAGTGTATGTAAACTTCTGACTTCAACTGTAGGTAAACAACAGGCTTGACTATAGGTAAGCAACAGGCCTCAGGGGAACCATATACCTACTCTTTCTACTTTTAACTCAAACATTATCTTGTTTGTGTATTATTTATTCTATCGCTACTGCATGGTTAAGATTATATTCCACTTATATTCAATACATTCCGTTCTGTTTTACCAAAACCATTTATAGGCTATATGTCATAGTTGTACTTACTGTATTTGTGAAATGTACTAAGTTACATGTGGAGCGTTGTTCGTTCGCTTGTTTGTGTCTCAGACCTGGAGGATGACCAGGCTGACCTGGTGAACGGGGATGGACTGGTCCAGAACACAGCAGAGGCAGGGGAAGAAGTGACCAAAAAACCCAAGAGGAAGAAGTAAGAGACACAATAATATGGCCTATCTATTCTACGGTATCTTAGTCACTTAATGTTTACATACCTGGCATTACTCATCTCATGTGTATATACTGTTTTCTATACTATTCTATGGTATCTCATTCACTTAATGTTTTCATATCTTGTATTACTCATCTCATATGTATATACTGTTTTCTATACTCTTCTACTGTATCTTAGTCCGTTCCGCTCTGACATCGCTCGTCCATATGATGTATATAGTCTTAATTCATTCCAACTTAGATTTGTGTGTATTGGGTATATGTTGTGTAATTTGTTAGATGTTACTGCACTGTAGGAGCTAGAAGCACAAGCATTTCGCTACACCCGCAATAACATCTGCTAATCACATGTATGTGACAAATCAACTTTGATTGATTTATGGTGTAGAGTCAAATGTGTGTGGTATGTTTTCACTTGTATGGTTCTGTTATGATATTATGATATGCTTTATTAATGAGCTCAGTTTCCCTTGCTTTTGTTCTTTCTATTCTTTTTTCGTGGTCACTCCCTAGGAAGTCGAAAGTGTCAGAGACGCAGTACGTCAACGAGCTTGATGTAGAGGACGATGACGTCATCACAGACGCTCAGTCACCCATCCCCCGGCATTCCCTGTTCTCTGCTCCCCTGGGACAGAGCCAGCCTGTGGGGAAGGTGTTTGTAGAGGGGAGCAGTGAGTGTCCCCCTTCCTTCTGTTATTTTATGTTAGCTGTGCATGGTAGAGTTTAAGAGTATAGGTTGGTTTCCAGGACACAGATTCATTAACCTAGTATTGGACTATGAAGCAATTTATATGGAAAACCTCCATTGGAAGCTTTAATTGGTCGAGGACTAGTCTTGTTTCTGTGTCTGGAGAAATTGGCCTTATATGAATTATTTGGACATCCTTGTGAGTCCTGTCTTATATGTTGGATAATGATGTGTTGTTTTACTTTCAGAGAGGTTTCAAGCGGCCGATCGGTCAGACAGACCGAAGTCCAGCGATCAGGTGGACAACTTCGTGGACATCCAGCAGATGTGGACCACCAAGGATGTGTCTGTTAGGGTACATGGTGGCTTCAGGTGTGTGCGTGCAGGTGTCTGTTTGAAAGACTGTGTGTGTGTGTGTATGCTCTCTCTATCTCACATCTCTCTATCTCTCTAATGTACAGGGGGCTTGGGCTGTTCTGCCACGGCTTCCTAGCAGGCTATGCCGTGTGGAACATCATAGTGATCTATGCCCTGGCAGGAAAACATCTCACTACTCTGCCTAACCTACTGCAGCAGTACCACAGCTTGGCCTACCCTGCACAGTCTCTCTTCTACCTGCTACTGGCTATAAGCACCGTGTCAGCCTTTGACAGGTAAGGAGGGGAGAGAGAGTGGGAGTCTGTGTGTGGCACACTGGGTTCAGGCCCAAAATAAATGTGGCCATTGTTGTGAAAATATGGGAAGCCTGTGGCTAGAGCTAGGAGGTGTTTGTGTGTGTATGTATACAACGCACTGTCGTTCTATTCCATCAATGGACCCCCTCACAAACACATACACACACACACACACATCTCCTTCTCTAGCTACAGGCTTGCACATTTTACAACATACCCCAGTGTGCCCCGTCCCTCCCCAGTGTGTGTGTGTGTGTGTGGAGAGAGACTCATTCTCTTTCCATTTCAGGGTGAATCTGGCCAAAGGCGCCATGGCTATGAGAGAGTTTGTCACCCTGGACCCAGTTGCTCTAGCCTCTTTCTGTGAGTGAAAACATCTTTACAGTATGTTACTCAATTCATTCATTCAGGACAGACGGAGCCAACCTGTATATGATGCAGCCTATGATCCAGCCCAGCAAGCACTTTGTCTCTCTGGCCTTGGCAAATGGTCATTTTACTGAAGTAACTTTCCCTCTCCTCCTGCAGTGTACTTCTCAGCTCTGGTCCTCTCTCTCAGCCAGCAAATGACCAGTGACCGCATCAACCTGTACCCCAGTGCTAACGAGACCTTATGGTGTGCTAACTAACTGTTCTTATTGTCTTGGTATTAACATGTAGTTCTAAGTTAGTTCTTGTATATTGATTATCCTACTCAGCAGTATCACTGTTGGGAGTCGGAGAGAAGAGAACCCCCTTTTCTTCTGTTCCTCTGACTCCAGCCAAACAAACAAAAAAGCATTGTGACTTTTACAACCCCTCTCCTCCCCAGGCCTCCTGGGTCAGAGCACCAGATCCTGAACCCGTGGATCATAGTGAACCTGGTGGTGGCTGTGCTGGTAGGAATGGCCTGGATCTTCATCTCCACTAGGCCTGAGATGGACTACACCGAAGGTGAGGCTGAAGTAGTTAAAAAAAATAAAAACATTTTTTAGATTTAATTGAACAAACAGCAACTTAATATTTCCACAGACGTAGTTCCATATGACATTGACCAAGACTTACTGCACAACAGTCACAAACAGAGACGAAAGAAAAAATACTACTTAAAACAACACCACCTACTCAGGCGTAGATAAATTGCGACAGACATTGTTGACGTGCTCAGTCCTATATGTTACCACAGTCTCAATACGTTTCTATAAAATTGTTTAATATGTTTTGTATACACCATACTGAAATTGTATACACCATAGAAATATAATTACTAGAAGGGACAAAGCACCTCAGACAGACCACAGCAATCTGACTGGATTGTACACACACTCAGCAACCTTACCGAATGACGCACATGTTAATGTCCCTTCAGAGATGTGTTTTCATTTTTCATGTGTATAAAAGCTTTGTATGTCATTTGCCTTTAGAAGTGACATGGGCTGCCAATCTCTCTCTCCACTTACCTCCAAACCAGGGTTCCTAATGGCTATGGAGATCGAGTCCTTGAGACCAGAGGAGAAATCAGAAATGTCTACTTGAGGAATAGTTTTTCCATTTTCTTCTTGCACATATTTTTTTGAACTGTATTTTATCAGCCAACACAAAATGTACACGTTGTTTTTGGCAATAATCAGTTTATTTTTGTATGACCCGAATGTGTGCTTGTTTTGTCAAATGTATTGATTACCATTGGAAATAATAAAAATGTTATCCCACT
The DNA here is from genome assembly GCF_002910315.2 of Salvelinus sp. IW2-2015. NCBI lineage: Eukaryota > Metazoa > Chordata > Actinopteri > Salmoniformes > Salmonidae > Salvelinus > Salvelinus sp. IW2-2015. Next base: position 34,126,010 of record NC_036867.1, on the reverse strand, counting down.
GAGATGCTTCTATATGTCATTTTGGGGACTTTAAACCAAACATACCATTCGCAGTATTGACCTGAAACAGCATGGCTGTGTCTTGTTATATACCACACCATTAAATACAGTGCCTTCAGAAAGTATTCATGAGTCAAAACTGTAACTCAGCCACTCAGGAACATTCACGGTCTTCTTGGTAAGCAACTCCAGTGTAGATTTGGCCTTGTGTTTTAGGTTATTGTGAATTAATCTCCCAGTGTGGTGGAAAGCAGACTGAAATCAGGTTTTTGTCTAGAATTTTGCCTGTGCCCATTCTGTTTTTGTTTACCTGGAAAAACTTCCCAGTCTTTAATGATTACATGCATACCCATAACATGATGCGGCCACCACTATGCTTGATAATATGGAGAATGGTACTCAGTAATATGTTATTGGATTTGCCCCAAACATAACACGTTGTATTCAGGACAAAATGTTAATTGCTTTGCCACATTTTTTGCAGTATTACTTTAGTGCCTTGTTGCAAACAGGATGCATGTTTTGAAATATTTGTATTCTGTACAGGTTTCCTTCTTTTCACTGTCAATTAGGTTAGTATTGTGAAGTGACTACAATGTTGTTGATCCATTCTCAGTTTTCTGTCACAGCCGTTAAACTCTAACTGTTTTAAAGTCACTATTGGCCTCATGGTGAAATCCCTGAGGTTTCTTTCCTCTCTGGCAACTGAGTTAGTAAGGTCGCCTGTATCTTTGTAGAGACTGGGTGTATTGATACACCATCCAAAGTATAATTAATAACTTCACCATGTGCAAAGGGATATTAAATATCTGCTTTTTATTTATACCTATCATCTACCAATAGGTGCCCTTCTTTGCAAGGCATTGGAAAACCTCCCTGGTCATTGTGGTTGAATCTGTTTTTGAAATTCACTGCTCGACTGAGGGACCTTACAGATAATTGTATGTGTGAGGTGCAGAGATAAGGTAGCCATTCAAAAATCATGTTAAACACTTATTGCACACTGAGTCCATGCAACTTATTATGTGACTTAAGCACATTTTTACTCCTGAACTTATTTAGGCTTGCCATAACAAAGGGGTTAAATACTTGTTGACTCAAGACATTTCAGCTTTTCATTTTTTATTAATTAGTAAACATTTCAAAAAACATAATTTCACTTTGACATTATAGGCTATTGTGTGTAGGCCGGTGACACAAAAACATCTACATTTAATCAATTTAAATTCAGGCTGTAACAATTTATTTGGGAAAAAGTCAAGGGGTGTGAATTACATTCTGAAGGCTCTATAGCACACCATTAAACCAGAACATTACCACACCACTAAATCAAATCCTGTAAAATTTGTAGCACTGGAACTAGGGCTGGAACAATAATCGTATAGTCGTGTAACCGACAATGATGGACAATAACTGTGATATTTGAAAAAAATATTGTCATAATCGTCTTAACATTCATTGTAGGATGGGGGATTCAACTTTATTCACTTTTATTTGTTTTATTTCACCTTTATTTAACCAGGTAGGCCAGTTGAGAACAAGTTCTCATTTACAACTGCGACCTGGCCAGGATAAAGCAAAGCAGTGCGACAAAAACAATGACACAGAGTTACACATGGAATAAACAAACATACAGTCAATAATACAGTAGAAAAAAAGTCTATATACAGTGTGTGCAAATGAGGTAAGATAAGGGAGGAAAGGCAATAAATAGGACATGGTGGTGAAGTAATTACAATATACCAATTAAACACTGGAGTGATAGATGTGCAGAGGATGAATGTGCAAGTAGAGATACTGGGGTGCAAAGGAGCAAGATAAATAAATAAGGTATGGGGATGAGGTAGTTGGACGGACTATTTACAGATGGGCTGTGTACCGGTGCAGTGATCTGTGAGCTGCTCAGACAGCTGGTGCTTAAAGCTAGTGAGGGAGATATGAGTCCCCAGCTTCAGTGATTTTTGCAGTTCGTTACAGTCATTGGCAGCAGAGAACTGGAAGGAGAGGCGGCCAAAGGAGGAATTGGCTTTGGGGTTGACCAGTGAGATATATCTGCTGGAGCACATGCTACGGGTGGGTGCTGCTATGGTGACCAGTGAGCTGAGATAAGGCGGGGCTTTGCCTAGCAAAGACTTGTAGATGACCTTGAGCCAGTGGGTTTGGCGACGAGTATGAAGCGAGGGCCAGCCAACGAGAGCGTACAGGTCGCAGTGGTGGGTGGTATATGGGGCTTTGGTGACAAAACGGATGGCACTGTGATAGACTGCATCCAATTTGTTGAGTAGAGTGTTGGAGGCTATTTTGTAGATGACTTCGCCGAAGTTGAGGATCGGTAGGATGGTCAGTTTTACGAGGGTATGTTTGGCAGCATGAGTGAAGGATGCTTTGTTGCGAAATAGGAAGCCGATTCTAGATTTCATTTTGGATTGGAGATGCTTAATGTGAGTCTGGAAGGAGAGTTTACATTCTAGCCAGACACCTAGGTATTTGTAGTTGTCCACATATTCTAAGTCAGAACCGTCCAGAGTTTTGATGCTGGACGGGCAGGCAGGTGTGGGCAACGATCGGTTGAAGAGCATGCATTTAGTTTTACTTGCATTTAAGAGCAGTTTTGTCTCCAGACGATTGAAGGTCGTCTGGAGTTTAGTTAACACAGTGTCCAAAGAAGGGCCAGAAGTATACAGAATGGTGTCGTCTGCGTGCGTAGAGGTGGATCAGAGAATCACCAGCAGCAAGAGCGACGTCATTGATGTATACAGAGAAGAGAGTCGGCCCGAGAATTGAACCCTGTGGCACCCCCATAGAGATTGCCAGAGGTCCGGACAACAGGCCCTCCGATTTGACACACTGAACTCTATCAGAAAAGTAGTTGGTAAACCAGGCGAGGCAGTCATTTGAGAAACCAAGGCTGTTGAGTCTGCCGATAAGAATGTGGTGATTGACAGAGTCGAAAGCCTTGGCCAGGTCGATGAATACGACTGCACAGTAATGTATCTTATCGATGGCGGTTAGGATATCGTTTAGGACCTTGAGCGTGGCTGAGGTGCACCCATGACCAGCTCTGAAACCAAATTGCATAATGGAGAAGGTATGTTGGGATTCTAAATGGTCGGTAATCTGTTTGTTAACTTGGCTTTCGAAGACCTTAGAAAGGCAGGGTAGGATAGATATAGGTCTGTAGCAGTTTGTSTCTAGAGTGTCTCCCCCTTTGAAGAGGGGGATGATCGCGGCAGCTTTCCAATCTTTGGGAATCTCAGACGATACGAAAGAGAGGTTGAACAGGCTAGTAATGGGGGTTGCAGCAATTTCGGCAGATAATTTTAGAAAGAGAGGGTCCAGATTGTCTAGCCCAGGGGATTTGTAGGGGTCCAGATTTTGCGACTCTTTCAGAACATCAGCTATCTGGATTTGGGTGAAGGAGAAATAGGGGAGGCTTGGGCGAGTTGCTGTGGGGGGTGCAGGGCAGTTGACCGGGGTAGGGGTAGTGTGGTGGCTTATTTCTGTATTTACCAAATGAGGAGAAACAAACTTCACACACCAGTCAGAGTTATACTTAAACTACATTTTTAATAATAAGAGCTTTGCAATAGCATTTTGACTTTCAATGATGCGCCATCTCTAATGAACCATTGAAAGTGACACCAGAAAATTACAAAGATCTTTTATAGCCAAGATACACCCCTCTCAACCTACATGACGTACCACAGATCTTAGGAACAGTTCACAAAGAAAGACTTTTACTTGAGAGAGAGGAGTATCCCATAGCCAGATACCATTCACTATAAATTATCTTTCAGTTTGGTCCCTAATCTCGTTCCTGATACTTCATAGCACAGAACCATTACCTCAGCCAATGGCATAACAAATGTTAACTCTAGATACTCCCATCTCAAGTAAACCCCCTCTTGACCCCACTCCTGGACAAGCTCACTGAGGGGAGTGAGCCACTATGTCATACACTATCCCAGGAAAAGTACATCATCAGAGAGGACATATAATGGTTCCAGACACTGCCATAACCCTCCCCCAATGCCAAAGGAGGGAGTGACATGCGCACAGACATTGTGGAGACAAGTAATTGGTTCCCCATTAATCACACCATCCCTTCACATGGTTTAACAGATACATTCACATATGAAGACAATGTTCCATCCTGTCCTCTTCCCTTTCTGATATTCTGCATAGCACCAGAGACATGTAAAAGACAAGCCTGACCTCTCCCCTCTCTGGGCCCCAAGTGACTGAGCCCCAGCTGATGGAAGAAATGCAACTGCCAACACTAGAGTCTATTAGAAATAAATTCTAATAAAAAGTATATCACATAAGAATATTATGCAGATATGACATCTTAATTACTTATGTTACCCAACTAATTCTGATTCATCCACCAGAGTAGCCAGGTGGAAAGCATGGCCAGCCGTAGAAAAATGCTTATTGAAATTCTCAATTATAGTGGATTTATCGGTGGTGACAATGTTTCCTAGCCTCAGTGCAGTGAGCAGCTGGGAGGAGGTGCTCTTATTCTCCATGGACTTTACAGTCCTATAACTTTTTTGAGTTTGTGCTACAGGATGCAAATTTATGTTTGAAAAGCTAGTCTTAGCTTTCCTAACTGCCTGTGAATATGGATTCCTAACTTCCCTGAAAAGTTGCATATCACGGGGGCTATTTGATGCTAATGCAGTACGCCACAGGATGTTTTTGTGCTGGTCAAGGGCAGTCAGGTCTGGAGTGAACCAAGGGCTGTTCCTGGTTCAATCTTTTTTGAATGGGGCATGCTTATTTAAGATGGTGAGGAAGGCACTTTTAAAGAATAACCAGGCATCCTCTACTGACGGGATGAGGTCAATATCCTTCCAGGATACCCGGTCCAGGTCGATTGCACCTGTGTAATGATCATGCTGTTTAATCAGTTTCTTGATATGCCACACCTGTCAGGTGTATGAATTATCTTGCCAAATGAGAAATGCTCACAAACAGGGATGTAAACAACTTTGTGCACAAAATTGGAGAGAAATAAGCTTTTTGTGCATATGGAACATTTCAGCTCATGAAACATGGGACCAGCACTTTAGTTAGTTAGTATGTTAGTTAGCCATGTTATGAATACAAAGCGTCTGCTGTTGACATCACAATACGATTTAAAAACATTAGTTAGCTCCAAAAATGGTTTATAACTTTGGCTGCATGCTGACAGTGCATTTAGCCATCCTGTGGCTAGCCACACTACAACCTTCATTTTACCAGGTTCCCGTAAGCAATTGTAATGACAGTCCACCACAACATACCAGAGAGTCTCCTGATTAYCAAGGGATAGTCTGTGTTTAATTTAATTGCATATTAAAATCACAGTTTGAGGTCATTGTGAGGGAATTTTGACAGTTGTTAGGTGAAATTGGTTTTCCTGGGAAAATGTTGTCCGAGTTTGCAATAGTAACCAAGGCGGGCAGGGCTTAGCGAAGGGTCTCCCTCAGTTTTTTATGCGACCACGTTTTCCAAAAACTCTTACATATCTGCTCTGAATGAAGATTGAAAGATGTCTGCAGAAGAATGGGGTGTTAGCTACAGTATGACATGACACCTTGAGTTTGTAAACATCTCTTTTGGTTATTGAACTACACTAAATTAAGTGGATTTTCACCCATTAAGAATAACATTATGGGTCCCTGATCTGAACAACACAGAAATGCATAATTATGTGTGACATGATAGACAGCCATATAACGCCACCCCTTGGTATACACAAACTACCTCTGGCTCAGAACGTTTTCTTTCTCAATTTCTTGTTTTCTACCTAATCACTATATCTTAGAGTAGACAGAAAAAAAGATGTCAAGGCCTTTATTTGCATGAATGGCCTACAACATATGCTTGTGTAGGGCAGGGTTTCGCAAATTCAGTCCTGTGGCCCTCCATGGGTGCACGTTTTGGTTTTTGCCCTAACACTACACAGCTGTTTCAAATAACCAACTCATCATCAAGCTTTGATCATTTGAATGAAAAACATGCACCCATTGGACAGGTTTCTAATGTTTTAGAGCAGGGGTGACAAACTCATTCCACGGAGGGTCGAGTGTCTGCGGGTTATTTCCTTTCAATTAAGACCTAGACAACCAGGTGAGGGGAGTTCCTTACTAATTAGTGACCTTAATTCATCAATCAAGTACAAGGGCGCACCAAAAACCCAGAGACCCTCTGCCCTCCGCGGAATGATTTTGAGACGTGTTTTAGAGGCTACTGAGTCAGAGGAGGCTGGTGGGAGGAGCTATTGGAAGACGGGTATCAAACACATTACACATATGGAATCCCACGTTTGACTCCATTCCATCGATTCCATTCCAGCCGTCACAATTAGCCCATCCTCCTATAGCTCCTATCACCAGCCTCCTCTGCTACTGATGCCACAATAATCATACTAACACACACCAAGTACTAAGATAGATCTCAGTCTAAGGAGATGCAATATCCTCCTTTGCATATTTGAGTATTATTCTACACACAGGCAATTTTCGCTATTGAATGAGCTCCGCCCCCAAACAAGACCAAATTTGGTTGTCTGGACAATATCTGAACCAATCATAGACATCTATGTTTCACAAGTTTGGACACCACTGTACATTACAGTAGAGTGCAGTAAAGTATAGTTCAGTACAATACAATAAAGTACATTATACTGTACTCTATTGCCGTGTGCTCAAACATGTGGTTTCCATATGTTTGATAACATTCCATTCATTACAATGAGCCTGTCCTGGTATGGCTCCTCCCACCAGCCTCCTCTCCAGTTGAGGTGGGGAGAGAGAGAGAGATGGAGGGGTTGTCCAGACTGTTTTCACACTTACTTTGATCACCTGACAACAGAAAGAGAAAGAAAACAGTTATAAGCTAAACATAACAGTATGCCAGTGGAAGGAAGGACAGTAGCAGGTGCCCCAACTATGGTTTGCGACTTTTATGATTTTCCATTGTGTCCAATTCAATTGCAGTAATTTTTTTACAGATTTTTTGCGTAATTCTGTTAACGATTTACAACCCAGGATTCTTTCATTATTTGAGTGAACAACTCCTAACTGCTCCTACATATGTAGGATTCATTTGAGCCAGTTTGCTACAGCAGGAAAATAATCCTGCAGCAACAGGAAATGTGAATTATTATGTGGATCAGTGGCAACCCGTCATTCAAAATGGGCTTGCCTGTTTTGTATGTTATTTTGGCACATATCAGTTAGCAAACAATGTAAAAAAAATGATATCATTGAGTTAATAAAGCCGCATACAAATATGGTCTATTTTTTGTTTTCTTGAGTAAGGCAGTTCCAAAATGCAGGTGTTTCAGCCTAGCTCAGTGCTTTCTGTGGTGATGGGGCAAGCCAACAGTAAATATGCAGCGCTGTGCCGTGATTGGCTCAGTGTTCTGTCACTCATGGGGATACTACGTCACCGCCAAGTCTAAGGGTAGAGCTTGAAAATTCAAGCCCCTTGGGTGCTGCCATAGAGTTACATTAGAAGTGCCCGTCAAAGAAGGCTCAAGGCCATTGGCCACAGATAAAATGACGTAAAATCACGTTATATCTACAGTAGCTTTGATTGGACTGATCATGTCAACATCTTACTTTCTAAATCGTAGCTAGCAGTCATCATCATGAATGAAGTTGACAATCTACTGGCAAATACTTTTTAATCCTTGTCATATGAAGAGAAATTATAGATAAAACATATCGGTGCTCACCAGCCATTGGACATAAACATTACACAACAAGTTGGAAACCGGAAATTCAACAACGAGTGGTTTAGAAGGAATGAGTGGCTAACTGCAAGCGTTGCAAAGCAATCATTAGCCTGCTATTCAGTGGAGTGGCTGTGTGGTCCCAAGTCTAAGATTAACGGTCTATTTTCCTAGTAATTTTTTTTTTACATTCAACATTGCTGTCAATGAAGCATGATTTGTGCCGCGCTCAAAACAACTTAACTCTGAACTGCAAAATCTGACTTTAGTGAGTTCAAGACAACTGGGAACTCGGGAAAAACAAGCTACGACTGGGAAAATACGTTTTGAACTTTCATCCAACTCGGAATTGTAAATCGGGAACTCTGGTCTCTTTCTAGAGCTACGACCTGAAGATCACCGACGGTATCATGATTCAACCTTTTTTTTCAGTTCCCAGTTGTCTTGAAAGCACCATAAATCCAGAGAATGCTTTGATGACAAAGTTTCATGACAAAATTTGCCCACGAAGGACCACCGCGCCACCTTCCTGTTCAAGTGAGCACAGCACAACAAGGTGATTTCAAAAATGAATTGTATGCTGCTGCATAAATGATGTAATATGCCAGGGAGATATGTATACTGTAGCTAAGAAAGTAATACTAAGTGTATGTTGTGTAGTAAGCTGTTAGTAGCCTACCCTAATTTTTGGTCTATTATCATCCTCTTAATTTCACCTACTGTTCTGACTTGGTGGTGCACATGTAGCCTATAACCTGTTTTTGAGGAATGTATTGTCTGCTTATATGCCTCTTTATTTATCCTGCGGTTCTGACTTGGTGTACAGGGAGAACACTGTAAGAAGGACCATGTTTTGAATTCTGTCGCTGTAGATTTCCAAAAGTGCTGAACAAATAGTTATGACTAAAACATTTTTTGCCCCACTGAGATTTACATGCTAAAATCGTTAATGGGCATTTTTGTAGCGGTTGATTATTTTAGTTTTTTATTGTAAGGGAAAATCAAGTTGGAAATTTCAAAGTGGAAAAAGTACAATCTTCAGAAGCCTTTTTAAACCTAGAATACACTACAAGTGTTCTCTTGCAACAGGGTGATGAAATTAAGATACTGAAACTGTATCTGCTCTCCTCTATCTGCTCTCGTACTTATGATCTACCGACACTTTTGTAATTGCCCAGAATATAAGTGCTGTTCGAATTTTTGGGAAATGGACCATTGCTTCCTCCCTTGCCTAGGTCTAAGTAGACCGGGCTAGGACCAATCACTAAGTTATCTGGATAGGTGAAAATTCAGCTTTCCACTGAATTGATTTTACCAATTGTGCTATGCCAGATCAAGGAGTTTGTAACATTTTGTAGTTAGATTGTATCTGCTTCTGTACGTTCTGATTTATCCATGCGCTCTGAGATGCATTGCTCTGGCCTCACTGACTGTGTGCAGGCTTTGCAGTAGAACACGGCGTTATGATGCTACCGTAGACGTGGTAGCTATACCGTATGTATAGTATCGCTTTAGCTACCTGTCTAAACGTTTTTTTTTGAGTAACACCAGCAAACATGCTGGACTTTGCGATATTTGCAGTGACTTTTGTCATCATTCTGGTCGGCGCAGTCCTCTATTTGTATCCAGTAAGTCAATGCTTGTGCTTATATTAGCCAATATTTGCAACATCGTAATATTTGCAACATCGTATATCCACCAATGTCATTACTAGCTAACGTTACTTGTAAAGCTGCTAACTTTGTGCAGTTTTAGTGACATGACAGTTAAAAAAAAAATCCCTGGACATTTTATGCATCTATCATTAGCACCCAAATGTTTCAGCAGTTTAAGTGAATTGTAGAGTGGACAAATATTTTTTCCAAAGCTCAAGTTTTTAGAGGTTACTGCCATGGACTTAGAATATGTAAACCCCACAGAATTTCTTGTCATGTTTAATTTATGTATTTCTTGAAACTGAAAGTAATATGCTTGAATCATTTTTTTTATCAAGTCATCAAGAAGTGCTTCTGGTATACCAGGTCTCAACCCTACCGAAGAGAAGTGAGTAGACCATGACCAGATATGTTTTACAACTTTCTAAGTATGGTCTCTCTTTAGCGCTCGGGTAAGGTCACCACACTTGACCTCAGCCCATATTTATAAAGCTCACTGTAGGAGTACTGATCCAGAATCAGATCCCCCTGTCTATTCATCTCCATATAAAAGGCTAAACTGATCATAGATCAGCCCTCATACACTGAGAAGCTTTCTGAATATGGGCCCTGGCCTGACCTAGGTTCATATTGGTTTATTTGTCTCATTCTCTTAATCTAGGGATGGAAATCTGCAAGACATAGTGAACCGAGGCAGTCTGCATGAGTTCCTGGCTAGTCTACATGGACAGTTTGGTCCTGTGGCATCCTTCTGGTTTGGAGGACGCCCTGTGGTCAGCTTGGGTTCAGTGGACCAGCTACGGCAGCACATCAACCCCAACAGGACTAGTATGTACTGGGGAGGGAGGGAAACTATTGGGAGGAAAGGGAAACGGGTGCTCTGTCCCTACTAACATCAAATCAACGTTTATTTGTCACGTGCGCCGAATACAACAGGTGAAATGCTTACTTACAGGCTCTAGCCAATAGTGCAAAAAGGGTATTAGGTGAACAATGGGTAAGTAAAGAAATAAAAAATTTGCGAGGCTATATACAGTAGCGAGGCTACTAACACCGGTTAGTCCGGCTACTTAAAATTCATGCTTAAAACATTGCACCATTCTAAGTGGAATGTAGGTATAGATAGACATTGTAACAGATTCAGGTGATTTCCGTTATACATGTACAGTGTTGTTTTGAAATAAAGAAACAGTAACATGTTTTCCACTGTGACATCTTCTATCCTTACTTGTAGCGGACTCATTTGAGACCATGCTGAAGTCGTTGCTAGGGTACCAGTCAGGAACGGGTGGAGGGGCCACAGAGGCTGTAATGAGGAAGAAGTTGTATGAGAGTGCCGTCAACAACACCCTGGAGAAAAACTTTCCAATGCTGCTGAAGGTTTGCCTCTTACACAATGGCTCATTTGGCAGTTTTGTATATTTGGCTGTAGTATTCTGCAATACTTTCTTATGTTTTTGTGTATCCATTTAGTATTTGTTTACTCAAGCTTTTTGTGCTCACTTCCCTGGAATGTTATAGTTCGGTAGCCTAGTGGTTAGAGCGTTGGGCCAGTAACCGGAAGGTTGCTGGATCGAATCCCTGAGCTGACAAGGTAAAAATCTGTCGTTCTGCCCCTGAGCAAGGCACTTAACCCACTGTTCCCCGGGCGCCGAAGACGTGGATGTCGATTAAGGCAGCCCCCTGCAACTCTCTGATTCAGAGGGGTTGGGTTAAATGCAGAAGACACATTTCAGTTGAATACATTCAGTTGGACAACTGACTAGGTATCCCCCTTTCCCATTGACACACACTCTCTCTCTCTGTCTCCCTCCCTCCCCTTTTGTCCTGTTCTAGCTGGTGGAGGAGTTAGTGGGGAAGTGGCAGTCTTTCCCTAAGGACCAGCACACACCCCTCTGTGCCCATCTGCTAGGATTGGCCATGAAGGCTGTCACTCAACTCGCTCTGGGTGACCGTTTCCGGAATGATGCTGAAGTCATCGGCTTCCGAAAGAACCATGAGGCAGTGAGTGAGCAGTCACATTTAAAGTCACCGTTTCTGGTGAAAAGATGCCCATTACGACCGGTGTTGTTTGCAGATTTTCACAGATAATTCCCTTTACTTGTCAGATCTGGTCGGAGATCGGAAAAGGCTATTTGGACGGTTCCATGGAGAAGAGCTCCATCAGAAAGGAGCACTATGAGAGCGGTGAGTGAGAACTAGTTCACTGCTATGGATCATATGTGTTACCTGTACATCTCATCTCACTTCCTTACTGAATGTATCTGAAATTGAAAAGAGATGTGTATACATTTTCTGTCCTCATGCTAAGTACATTGTTTGTTTACAGCGCTGGCAGAAATGGAAACAGTGCTGATGTCTGTGGCTAAAGACAGGAAAGGACAAAGGAGCCAGACAGCGTTTGTAGACACTCTTCTCCAGTCCAACCTCACAGAGAGACAGGTCATGCACAGATTCTTTGATTATAAGGAGAACAGACTCATTGAGGTAGAGCATAGAGCCTCCTGTTGCTGTTACTCACGTGTAGAGGAAAATAAAACTTCCTTCCTACTTTTGTTTTAATGAACGCTTGTTTTCATTGTTTCTCTTTTGTAGGTGATGGAGGACAGCATGGTATTCACACTGGCAGGTTGTGTCATCACAGCTAATTGTGAGTACTAGTAATAAATAGATTATGCCTATCTACGTCAGAACTTGCGGCTTCTATGGTGTAACCAATCGTAATTTTTTTCTGAGAGAATAAAATCATACATTTGGTTAGTATTCTGTCAGAAAATCTCTCTCACAAAGTGTTGATGTTTCTCTTTGTGGTTGTAATATTTTCCAAGTGTGCATCTGGGCAGTACACTTCCTGTCCACATCAGAGGAAGTTCAGGAGAAGCTGCATCAGGAGCTGGAGGATGTTCTGGGCGCTGAGCCTGTTTCTCTGGATAAGATCCCACAGCTCAGGTGACCTCTGACAGCCAAATAACATAAACGATGTGATGCAGTGTAACAGAGGTGTTTCAGATCCACTCTTGCATGACGTGTACCTTATATGAGACCTGAAGACTGGTGTGAGCTTCCTGAGCTAATGCCTAAGTTAACAGGGGCTAATAGCCTTGTGGACTACATGAAACCTGGGTTCGAACCCTGGTCGGTCACAGCAGAAGGGGCAGGTATCCTCATGGTAGCATGTGTTCAAGGTATGTTTATAGATACTTTTTATCATGCTTATCAAATGCATCTTCTGTACTATAGGTATTTCCAGCAGGTTTTGAACGAGACTGTGCGGACAGCCAAACTGACGCCCATCGCAGCCCGGCTCCAGGAAAATGAAGGGAAAGTCGATCAGCACATTATTCCTAAAGAGGTGTCTTTTTCTCCTCTTCCCAACTTAGTCAATTTATTATCCACATCTCACTGTCACAGTCAGCAAGTGCTTGTGGATTTAAAATGAWTTTTTTTTGTTGTTTTTAAAGTGAATAATTAAAACACTTTATTCCTATGTTTGTTTTAGACACTGGTGATCTATGCCCTTGGGGTAGTCCTACAGGATGCAGACACCTGGAGCCGTCCCTACAAGTCTGTTCATATGCATTTTCCTTTGAACCTTTTGCCACCTAAAGAGGCAATTTTTGCTSGATTCTTTTGGTACCAAGTTTGAATTCCTGCACTTTCTACATCCAGGTTTGACCCAGACCGATTCACAGAAGATTCAGCCAGGAAAAGCTTCTCTCTGCTTGGATTCTCAGGGAACCAGGCCTGTCCTGAGCTGAGGTAACGGGGATGGGAAAGGATAGTGGCGTGCACTTGAGATTAACCAAGGGGCTAGGGCATTTTCTAGTTGTAATTGCACAGGAGCAACTTATTATACAGTTTTACCATATTTCTTCTACAATATCAAATGAAAGGAAATGGAAAGGGAGTGTCACTACCAGGCAAAGAAGAATATGGGCTTGTAACTAACTTTTCATACCACCATTTCGCCACATTTCAGGTTTGCGTACACAGTGGCCACTGTCGTCCTCAGCACTGTAGTGCGCCAACTGAAGCTGCATCAGGTGAAGGGACAGGTGGTAGAGGCCAGATCTGAGCTTGTGTCCACACCTAAAGATGACACATGGATCACTGTGAGCAGAAGAAGCTAACTAACAGTGGACATTTGTCTCAAACTCCATCTGTGGAAGAGGAACTGTGTTAATTGGGAAGGTACTTGTCAGTTAGCTTAGATTCTAGACCGAGTGGAACTGTTAAAAAAGCTGTAAACATGATGGCGAGCTTTGTAGGACTACTTGTCAGTCAGCTCTTGAACATGGTTTTGATTAGCTAAAGTCATTGCCAATGGCGACAAGATCATTTGAGCTACCACCTGAAGTAGCTTTTTGTCCCCCCTATTTCAATATGAGGACCAGTACGTACCTATCTTTTTAAGCTACATGATCATTTATGTATTGTCTTAAACCTTGCCTTAAACCAAATGCTGCACAAGTGATGGCTATTTTATCTCCACTCTTGGACTTCTGCACAACATTTCAGCTGAACTGCCTTCCAAAACACGTGGTCCCCACTCCCCCAGATACATGGCATTTTAGACAGTTCATTTTTAAAATAAAGTTTACACTACTCGAGTGTTAGGATAGGAATATAATATTTTGCACATTTGTTGCAGCGCCCCTGTTGTGAGCATATTCTGCCACTGTCAAGACGTCTAGGCCGTTATTGTCAACAAGTGCTCACTCTGTATTCCCAGCCCTGTTTCCCCTGTATCGCTACATTAGCTTTAATTGTTTCAAATAAAAATAATATCCGTAACTTCTGGATTTATTAACAACCTTTTTCAAGATGGTATTGTTTCCTTTCAAAACAGACTCTTTAGGTTTTTAATAATTTACACCAGTCACAATGTAAATTGGAAAGGAATTGAAAGAGCAAAGATCTAGGTATCATATCCACTTAAATTTGTCACAGATTGTCATACACTCCGTCATAGTTGGGATGCCCAACGCCACTTCTGCATGAGCGTTGGAGAGGCTGGGATCTGGCATGCATTGGTTGCTAAAGATGTGAAAATGGCGGAGTTACAAATGCTTTTGGAAGAGGAGATTCCAGCTGGACGTAGTGCTTTATTAGATAGTTTTACCAATTTAGAAAGAGTTGCCGAGTATTGCGAAAGCAACTATGTTCAGGTAATGATACTTTTATAACATTATCAATTATATATTCTACGAGTATTATCTTTGACGGTGGGCGAAGTGATTGCTACGAGCTATGCCGATGAGGTGCAGCGACTCAACTGCAAGGGTGCTCCTGTTAGCGCGACCAAGCTAGGCTATAGATAGCTAGCTAACCTTAGTTAGCTATTTCATGCGGAACGTAGCTATGTTTTTCCTAATATGAAAACATTGGTTGTCGTTCTCCAACCGTCATACAGGTATCGTCATTTATCAAACGTTTATTTAGTTGTTAGTATTTTTACTAACTTGACTTCGTTAGCTATTTACCTCCAACCAAATAATGCTTGCTGGTTAGCTAACTGAGCTAGCACGAATTATCAGGGCACAGCTGGTTTCATGATTGACTGTGTCGTGATGGGGTACACAACAAGGTATTCAGCTAAGGTAAGGAATTGGATTTAAAATGTTGGTACACGTTCTGATACCAGAAGAGAACCAAGGGAGCCATAAGTAAACGAATTATGACTATAGCAAACGAGCTTACTAATTCCAACTAGCCACGGTTTCTAGTTAGCTGCGCTGCCAGTGCTGTCAAATTATCCAGTAGTAGGGGTTTGAAATTCCCAATTCGTGTCAACATTAGCTGGATGTCAACATTGGTCGTGAAGAAAACATATATAATGTGTGGCACTTGTAAGCGTTCTTCTCCTGCCAATACTTAGCGTTAGCTAGCTAATGTTATAGCCTTGTGTGCCAAAACAAGTCACTGCATATTGGATCGGACATCCTGTATCATCAATGCCGAACTTCTTGTGCTACTGACTGTAGAGTGGGAAAATCGGTGTTTCATAGACTACTTACTGGTGGTTCTGGCATTGGCAGAACAAGCTAAATTGTTCATAACGTTAGTCATGCCATGAAGTACGTATTTTCTAATATAAAGTGAGGTTCTGACACCGATTGTGAAACGTTTGTCAATAGTGCCACTGCCTTGGAACTAGAGGTCTTCACGGGTCCAAAAAGTTGGGCCTGTTCGGAAATGGATCTGGGACTTAACCACCATGACTCGATATGCATAAATTCATTTTTAAATATAGAAACCCGTTCTGGACGGACCCGAGGACAACTACACCCATTCCATATAGACCGGTCGAATCCAGGGCCGATCTGATCCGAGTGATGGAAGCAGCAGAAATTCATGTTTTTAAGCGACTTAATTAATTAACTGGAGCTGATAAAGCCGAGAGGTGGTGCTATAGCAGGCGGGGGAGGGGCCATACTTTGAGCAAGTGACTTGGGGAGGGAGGGAGAGATGAGACAGCAACCATCCAAACCGACTCGCCCTATAGTAGACTAATAGCTGCCATAGCTAGGTTATTTATCATCAAACTGGGAGAAGCTAGCTAACGTTAGCTAGCTAGGCTAACTGGCTGCAAATCAAATGTTATTTGCCACATGCCCCGAATACAACAGGTATAGAGACCTTACAGTGAAATGCTTACTTACAAGCCCTTAACAAACAATGCAGTTTTAAGAAAATACAAAAAAAAGAGTAAGAAGAATAGCTAACAATTAAAGAGCAGCAGTAAATAACGGGGCTATGTACAGGGGGTACCGGTACAGAGTCAATGTGTGGGGGGACCGGGGTCGAGATAATTGAGGTAATATGTACATGTAGAGTTATTGAAGTGACTATGCATAGATGGTAACGTTGCCATTTGATTAGCTGTTCAGGAGTCTTATGGCTTGGGGGTGGAAGCTGTTTAGAAGCCTCTTGGACTTGGTGCTCCGGTACTGCTTGCCGTGCGATAACAGAGAGAACAGTCTGTGACTAGGGTGGCTGGAGTCTTTGACAATTTTTAGGGCCTTCCTCTGACACCGCCTGGTATAGAGGTCCTGGATGACAGGAAGCTTGGCCCCAGTGATGTACTGGGCCGTACACACTACCCTCTGTAGAGCCTAGCAGTCGGAGGCCGAGCAGTTGCCATACCAGGCAGTGATGCAACCTGTCAGGATGGTGCGGCTCTAAAACCTTTTGAGGGTCTGAGGATCCATGCCAAATATTTTCAGTCTCCTGAAAGGGAATAGGTTTTGTCGTGCCCTCTTCACGACTGTCTTGGTGTGCTTGGACCATGTTTGTTTGTTGGTGATGTGGACGCCAAGGAACTTGAAGCTCTCAACCTGCTCCACTACGGCCCTGTTAATGAGAAGGGGGGCGTGCTTGGTCCTCCTTTTCCTGTAGTCCACAATCATCTCGTTTGTCTTGATCACGTTGAGGAAGAGGTTGTTGTCCTTGCACCACACGGTCAGGTCTCTTACCTCCTCCCTATAGGCTGTCTCATCGTTGTTGGTGATCAGGCCTACACCTGTTGTCATAAGCAAACTTAATGATGGTGTTGGAGTCATGCCTGGCCGTGCAGTGATGAGTGAACAGGGACTACAGGAGGGAACTGAGCACGCACCCCTACGGGGCCCCCGTTTTGAGGATCAGCGTGGCGGATGTGTTGTTACCTACCCTTTACCACCTGTGGGAGGCCTGTCAGGAAGTCCAGGATCCAGTTGCAGAGGGAGGTGTTTAGTCCCAGGGTCCTTAGCTTATTGAGCTTTGAGGGCACTATTGTGTTGAACGCTGATCTGTAGTCATTGAATAGCATTTTCACATAGGTCTTCCTTTTGTCCAGGTGTGAAAGGGCGATGTGGAGTGCAATAGAGATTGCATCATCTGTAGATCTGTTGGTGGGGTATGCAAATTGGAGTGGGTCTAGGGGTTTCTGGGATAATGGTGTTGATGTGAACCATGACCAGCCTTTGAAAGTATTTCATGGCTACAGACGTGAGTGTTACGGGTAGGTAGTCATTTATGCAGGTTACCTTAGTGTTCTTGGGCACAGGGACTATGGTGGTCTGCTTGAAACATGTTGGTATTACAGACTCAGACAGAGAGAGGTTGAAAATGTCAGTGAAGACACTTGCCAGTTGGTCAGCGCATGCTCAGAGTACACGTCCTGGTAATCCGTCTGGCCCAGCGGCCTTGTGAATGTTGTCCTGTTTAAAGGTCTTACTCACATCAGCTGCGGAGAGTGTGATGTCCGATACTGTTCCGGACGACTGTGTGATCATGCTCCCCGCAGCCGATGCAGTGCATGCACTTTCTCATCCTACAGCTACAAATAACTCCATTCAGAATATTAAGTAGCAGCCTGCCTGTTGGCTCTTTGTCGTTGTAACCTATCCTTCTCCTTTAACTTTTAATTCCGTCAAATCTAATTTTATTGGTCGCGTACACATACACTCCGTTGCCAGTTTATTAGGTACTCCCATCTAGTACTGGGTTGGACCCCCTTTGCATCCAGAACAGCTGGAGTGATTCGGGGAAATGTAAACGTTGCTCAGTTGGTATCAAGGGACCTAACATGTACCAGGAAAACATTCCCTACACCACTGCCACCAGCCTGTACCATTGACACCAGGCAGGATGGGCCCATGGACTCATGCTGCTTATGCCAAATCCTGACCGCCATCATTTGCTTGATAGTGGACCGCCTGTTAGCTTGCACGATTGTTGCCTCGAACTCTCATCAACCAGCTGTTTTTGCCCACAGGACTGCTGCTGACTATGTTTTTTGTTTGTCGTACCCTTCTCGGTAAACCCTAGACACTATTGTGCGTGAAAAGCCTAGTAGGACAGACATTTCTGAGATACTGGAACCGGCGCGCCTGGCACCGACAATCATACCACGCTCAGTTGCTTAGGTCACTTGTTTTGCCCATTCTAAAGTTCAATTGAACAGTAACTGAATGCCTCGATCCCTGTGCCTGCATTATATAGCAAGCCATGGCCACGTGACTCACTGTCTGTAGGAGCGAACCATTTTCGTGAACGAGGTGGTTTACCTATTAAACTGGCTGCTGTGTATTTTGCAGATGTTATCGCAGGGAAGCGAAATGCTTCTAGCTCCAACAGTGCAGTATACCTAACACAAAATGGTACATGTAAATCCCATAAATGTTAATTAAGAAATATCAGAACGAGTAATGTCAGACTCTGGTGTATATGTATATAAACAATATGTGTAATAGTGTGTATGGACAGTATATATGAATAGGAAAGGTATGTACAGCAGTAGTTATTAGGGATGCACGATATATCGGAATCGGACAATATTAGCTAAAAATGCCAACATTGGTATCGGCCCGATGTGTAGTTTAATGCCGATGTGAAAAAAGATGTCAAAGCTGAGGTGCATACCTATATAACGTAGGTCCATGGCATAATGACGACCAGGTAAAATGTTGCACTACATGTGCAACACAGCATTCCTAACCTAGCCCTCAATGTCTGCTGTGTGGATTGAGCAGTCAACAAGTCAATCAGTCATTTGAAAGAGTAAGAACATTTCAGCGAGACAACTCAAAGGTGAAATCCATTAACGCCAAGATAATGAAATTCATTGCCCTTGACAATCAACCGTTCTCTGTTGTGGGTGATGTTGGCTTTTGCGACTGGTTGAGCACCGGTACACTAACTTTACCAAGTGCGCTATTGTAAAGATGTTGCCCTACTGGAGTTAAACAGTAATAGCGTCACTGCTATTAGCTTCACGACATACTATGGAACGCCGTTTGGGTCTTTGCGTGTCAAAAAAAGATACACGGGTCTTTGCGTATCAAAAAAGATACACGTCAAATAACACTTTAATTCGCTTTTTAATTTGACAAGTCAAATAACACAGTTCTATTCTAGAATGTTGTGTGTTCTGAATTTGCATGTGCAAGCCAAGCGTCACAACTACTATCAATAGCACTGTCAAAGCTGTACAAAAAAAGTCTGCAAACAAGCAAAAACCGGTCACGAACAATGTGTTTACAATACCGCGCTGGTAATAAAGAATTTTGTTCGACCGCAACTTCTGGGGTGGGTAGCTAGCTAGCTTTAGCTTGGTACCTAGCTAGCACCAATACAACAAGCCTGAAAACAATGACAAGTAGAAACTGCAGTCATGTTCATTATTCTTAGCAATGATTTAGGAATCATTGTGAGTAAGTATTAGCTAAGTAGCCACTTGTTGTTTTCCTATTGAAATTGAACTTCAGTTCATGAAAATAAATAGCTAGCCAGCTACTTAATTCTCTTGCCCAAAGCTAACGTTATAAGCAGCCAGCTAGCTTCATCATGGCTAGTGAGGCTCGACCTGATCGGGTTATGCGTTGTGAAGCTAGCCACAATAAAGATTAGGCACAGTAGTGGAATTTGCGTTTTTTTCAAAATAAAAGTACCTATTTGAAAGTTATGCAGAAGGTTACAATTGGTGGAGTCATGCCATATTTAGACTAGATAATGTTAAACAAGGTTGGAATGTGAAGCAATGAAATGTGGTATCAGTCTACTCGGTGACACCCACAGAACACAACTGTGAAGAGCTTACGCAAATAACGTAACGCCCCTGGGGCGGCAGTGGTTAGTGGTTAGAGCATTGGGCTAGTAACCGAAAGGTTGCAAGTTCGAATCCTCCAGCTGACAAGGTACAAATCTGTCGTTCTGCCCCTGAACAAAGCAGTTGTTCCTAGGCCGTGATTGAAAATAAGAATTTGTTCTTAACTGACTTGCCTAGTTAAATAAAGGTAAAATAAATGTAAAAATATTAGCGTTGTAGCTCTTATTGCGGGACTGTGACTGAAATCACCTCCCCAGTCAGCCTATTGTTAGTATTGACATTTATTTTGCACTGTACAGCTTTATCTAAGGGTTGGGGACCAATGAAAGGGGGTAACAGTCTACTGTACCCCATATATTTTTTTCCCCCAACATCCTCAGTTATCAGACTCCAAAACATCCAAGCAGTATTGTTTTTCCTCATGAATAGTGTTCAATACACATAGCTTGACAATAAATGTGGCTCAATTCAGTTGTTTCAGAGTCCTGCAATAAGAGCTACGATGCTAATGTTCTCTGGGTGTCACTGAGTAGACTGATACTCAATGTCATTGAGCCACAATCCATAGGTAAGGCTGTACAGTGAAATAAGTATGCCCCCAATGCAATTCTAAAGTACAATACATCCAGTGTGATTGCAACAGATTCTTGTTAAATTAACAAATTGTCTTTTGTAGATTTTTTTATATAACATTCCAACCTCGTTTAACTTGATCTATTCAATTATGGCATAGTTCTACTATTTGTATGCATTTGCATCACTGTCAATGACATACTTTTTATTTTGAAGGCTAACCGCAAAGTCCCCTATTGTGGCTAGCTTCACATAGATGGGTCCGACCACCATTAATCAAATAAGAACCCGAATTTATAAGACAGTTATTTTAGATGATGACGCCTAGCTATATAGTTAGCTAGCTAACCATCGCTACTTAAACAGATTATGTTGTTTTGCTATGTTTTTGGGGAAGAACATTGTTTTGCATCCATGAGCAAGCTAGCTTTTTTTAATGAACAGCAGTTGTAGGTGCGCGAGACAACTTTACCAGCATCATAGCATACGTATCGATTAATCGTTGTGACATGAAATACGAGTGATAGTGTAATCCATGTGTAATAACTACGTAAAAAATGTATGAACGCGTTAAATTATGTGACGTGCAGTCATATTCAGGTGCTGGTTGGTCACCAAGTTATTTGACAAGTAAACAACTTCTCTGATAGAAAACGGCCTACGTGGCATCTATTACTCAGACACATTTATCTAATCCTACCCGCAGACAGTGAGACAGACCTTCCTGTCAGTGCAGCGGATCTGATTTTGTTTACTGAAGACCACACGTTGCGCATTTTTTATTTTTTTACTTGAGAAATACTACACCAAACACCTTAACTAGATGTTAAACTGCGTGACTAAAATGTGAATTCATTACATATTTCTTGACTATTTTGAAGAAGTAATGCTGGCTTTGTTCCTATGGTGTCTCATGGGGGCAAACATCAGTAACTGCCACATCGAACCACACCCCCAAGACTGAAATCTCGTTTTTTTCATAATGAGCAACAGAGAAACACATGCCAGAATCCATGCATTCAGTCTGTCTTTAACACACGTCCATGTAATTCAGGTCATATGGGGGAGGGTAGAGGATTGTCCTTTGAGAAAAGTAATGTCATTCAGCACATACTGTTAACAAGGGAAGTCTTGGTCAGAAAAGCAAGGAAAGCTTCATCTCCAGGAAACTGTTTCCCTCTGAAAACATATGGCCTTAGCTTGCCTAGTCATCCTTCAGCCCCTGCAAGATCCTATTTATATGATATCGATGCTCTCTTTTTTTTATGCTGCCTGGCTTTGTTGTTTTGTTATTGCCTCTCTACTCTCGTTTCTCTGTTACTGATGTCTATCTGTTTATCCTCTTTTGCACTCTCACTCCTCAGTCACCAGATAAGCACAGAGCGTTGGAGGAGACTAAGAACTACACCACCCAGTCCCTGGCCAGCGTAGCCTACCTGATCAACACCTTGGCCAACAATGTCCTGCAGATGCTTGACATTCAGGCCTCCCAGCTCCGCCGCATGGAGTCCTCCATCAACCACATCTCACAGGTACGGCTGCTGGGACGTGGAACACACTGTATATACACACACACACACAGATGCACACGTTGCAAAATACACACACATCCATATAGCGTATGAATACCTGATTAGAAACGATAAGCCTAGTTCAAAAATATGTTTTGTTCAAGTCTGTCAAGAAATAGACTTAACTGTATTTCTCCCCCTTGTGCGGCCCCAGACAGTGGACATCCACAAAGAGAAAGTGGCAAGGCGGGAGATTGGCATCCTGACCACCAATAAGAACACCTCTCGCACGCACAAGATCATTGCTCCGGCCAATCCAGAGAGGCCGGTGCGTTACATCCGCAAGCCAATCGACTACAGCCTGCTGGATGACATGGGCCACGGAGTCAAGGTAGGGAGCAGTGGGGCATTGACGGTTACGACTGGATTCCTGATGATAGTAGTACGTCTTGTTTTTGTACTGGAGTGAGTTATCATCAACCTTTTTGTAGCACTAAGATCATGGACAAACACTGATCTTAGCACGACAAACGTTTTGGAGGAAACRCCCCCCCTGTTTGGTACAAAGACAGTAGTAGGCCCTTGGGATAAGCACGAGGGCGTGGTGGTAACAGTGTGAGTCACTTTGTCTAGGACAGTGTGTGACTTGTTCGCTGCTTCCCTAACATCTGTGGACTGTAGGCCTATAACATTGCTACATATTTTTCTGTGCATTTTCTCACTATTAGTCACTAATCCTCCTTTCTCTTTCTCTCTCTTTGCATCACTTATTTGCCTTTTTAAAATGAACCTAGTGGTTGCTAAGGTTTAAGGTAAGGACTCTAAAAACAAAGTTGGTATGCGTGTAAGACCAGAGTGTGTTTTGTCTGATCCCAGGTTATGTTGTGTTGCTCTGTTGACTAGTACTTCCCTGTTGTTGTTTTTGTATCCTCTCTCACCGTGTCCTACAGGCCAGTGCTCAGAACATGAAGGCTGGAGCCGCAGGTCTCCCTCGCACCAACCCACCCACACAGAAGCCGCCCAGCCCACCCATGTCAGGGAAGGGAACCATTGGGTATGTAGACGTGGCAGGTACCACAACCCCTGTCCATGCTGCTCATGTCCTTGAGAAAAACATGCTTTCAGTCTCAGCCAACCACGATCAGACATCTAAAACATGTTTGTCAATGGACAAGGTCTGATCATGCAGGCACCAGGTGTCCCTTTGTGCTACAGATTGCTTTAGTGTCCCTCTGCTCCTCCTAAGCACCATATGGTGGGCTAGGGACCAGGCTACCCCCGCAACACCCAGCAGCGACCTTCAGTGACATTTAAGGGTCCGTAGCAGACCTCTCTGTGAAAAGGTCAAAGCTAGCCTGTGGCACATGATATGCTGTTTGATGATATAATGAATGTGCATACCTAATTTCTTCAGGTGTGTGGTCGTTCCAGTGAATTGATATCTTCAAATCTGTTTATTGATGTTATGGGCTACTGTTATTGTTGCTCTGTCCTGTTATGTGTCCCTGTCCAGTTTGTATCCCCCTCTACAGACCTGTCCATAACAGTAATGTATGTAATGGTTTATAACATTGTGTTTTATGTTTCTTCTAAAGTTTAAGTGCTGTTTGTGTGTGTGTGACTTTCAAACATGTCCCCCCCCTAAAACGAGACGCATGCCGGTAGTCCATGACACACTGCCCTAGTCCAGTCTCTGGTGTAGAGGAGGCATCTCTGTCTGTGGTGTTTTGGTTGCTTTTGTCCCCCGCCCCCGTATGTGTGATGTCATGTGACTCCTCCCCCCTAAACTCTAATTCAGGCTGTTCATGCTCTCCATGGCAACAGCGCTCAACGTTCCATCCCTTAAACAAGCACAGGGGGAGAAAAGACTTGGCTGCTCATCCATACTTTTGAGGCTTTTTATTCCACTGAAGCACATCAATAGACATCACTGTCCTCGGTTGATGTTGGGCTGTGTAAGAACTGAAGCAGCAGCAGCTGTYGATACGACTGATGCATTTAATGCCTTTTCCCACCTACACCCCATTTTMWGWMTMRYCWSMMMRTCTRTTTTATTTATTTTGGTTCCCATGTTTGTCCTCCTTTTCTTGTCCTCCTCCACCCCTCACTTGTGGATGTTAAACTCCTCTCATACCCCTCCCCTCGCAGGCGCCACTCCCCCTATAGGACACTCGAGCCGGTGCGTCCTCCCGTTGTCCCTAACGACTACGTCTCGAGCCCGACGCGCCATGGCAACATGGCGCCCCCACAGCAGAGCCCTGCACGCACTGCGTCTGTTAATCAGAGGAACCGCACGTACAGGTACCCCGCCCCGCATGCTCCCAGCACACCGCTAGCTAAAAACACGTCTAGAACACACTTCGAGCGGCCCTGGACTCACTGAACAGAACCGCTTAGATTCAACTGCCCTGTASTAAAGATCTGCTGCAATAGATTACAGACACTGTAGCTACATGCTACTAAACTACTTTTTTCCCCAGCCCTACCCACAGGACTTAATATAATATCACTAGAAAAACTGGTCTGAAACACTTTGAATAGGCACTACACCAAGCACACAGAACGAACGTACAGCTCAGATAGGCATGTATTCAAATATGTTTCTTGTTTCCAAGTAATGTATTTTTATCACCTGCGTAACAGCAGAGGAAATTCAGAGAAGCACGAGCAGCTCTGGG
The DNA here is from genome assembly GCF_002910315.2 of Salvelinus sp. IW2-2015. Classification (NCBI taxonomy): domain Eukaryota; kingdom Metazoa; phylum Chordata; class Actinopteri; order Salmoniformes; family Salmonidae; genus Salvelinus; species Salvelinus sp. IW2-2015. The sequence continues at coordinate 34,101,276 of NC_036867.1, read as the reverse complement.
TGTCACTGAGGCTCCTACCAGGCAGTGAGAACAAGATCTTTAGGATGACAGAGTATCTGCCACCAGAGAATTGAAGCTTGGCCATTGMAATACAGCTGATCCCTTTTCTCCGTCAGTCCCTTCTCTATTTCCTTCTGAGCACATTATTACGTTTGAAACTGACGTTAAAACTAATAGTAGCAATGGTTGACCTTGGCTTAAATTAAACAGCCAGTCCTTTCTGCTCAACCTATCTATGCGTTGGTCCTTTCTTCCATCCATCCAGTTTCTCACTCATTCCCTGTCTCCAGTCTCCTTCCTCTTTTCTTCTCGCCTTGATTTTCTTCAGATGCCTCCAGCTTTGTCGCGTCTTTGTCACGTCATGTCTCACTAGTCAACCACCGCTAAATGTCATGTTGTAATTTGTGACGTTTTATTKATTTCTTTATTGCTGTACATGTCATCTCAAAGCAGAGCTGTTCATTTAAATCCATTCAGTGCTAGGTAGGTGTGGGGCAGGATTTTGGGCCAGGATTTTGGGCCAGGAGAGTCTCTGGTTTGGTAGGTTGTGCTTGCAGGTCCTCTGATACCAATAGGGCTCTAAGGGCCGGTTTCCTGCACCACAGATTAAACCTAGCGCTGGACAAAAAAATCACAGTACTTTTTATTCCAGTAGTAGGCTTAATCTGTATCTGGGGAACTGGCCCTACAAAGTATATAACCTCTAATCTAGACAGTAAATGACTTAATGCCAGCGGGTGTTGATTGGGTTTTGTGATGGGCTGTGTGACATCATTAGCAGTGGCAGCAGTGGAGGCAGCCACCCCAGCAGCAGCAGCCGCAGCAGCAGCAGAGAGAATAGCGGCAGCGGCTCCGTGGGCTTGCCTATCGCCGTGCCAACGCCTGCCCCGCCCCCCACAGCATTCCCAGGTAAGGTCTGGCCACATGCCCTGTCCACTGTCTAAGCTCCACCTACTAGCTCTCAAAAGAGCAATAATGTCTGTCAGACTGCTTTAAACTCTCCTTCCTTCCCCCTTGATAGTGTCTGAGCACCTGTCTTTATCTTCCTCTCCTGTCTTTACTTCTCCTTTCCTCTTTTTTCCCACTGCTTTCCTCGCTTTCCCACCTGCTGATGGTGCAGGTACCGCCCCTGCCCTTCCCAACCCTGCTAAGCCACCTCCCACTACCACCACTACTCCCGTCCCACCTGATGGCCTCCCTGTACTCTCTCTAGCTCCTAACCCCTCCCCCACCCCCCCTCCTGAGGGTCCACCTGTGCCCCCTCCCCCACCCCAGCTCCCCACTGCTGTCACTAGCACCGGCCCTGCTGCTTTCAGCACCCCTGCACAAGGTGAGTGTCCCACCACCACCACCCCTGCATCACGTCCATCTCTCCCATCATCCCAGGACCTGTATCTGTCTGTGTACCAGCGGGGATATTGTCACGTGGGCTGGTCGTTCTCCACCCATGCATCATCAGAGTTTCTCCATCACCCTCCCTCTCACTGTTTGATCTGTCACTCTGTCTTTTCCTTTTTCCTCTGGGCGTCTTTCTCATTCCCTTAGGGCAACTCTCTCCCATCGCRCCCAGTCACCACCTGCATGCCATCATCACACCTTGTGCATGAGTTAAATTGTRCTTGTGTTCTTACAGTAAGTGATGTTGAAAAGGGTCTTTGACTTGAAATATGCCATGATGATAAGACATCTGAATAACAAAAACGGCAAAGTGCTTACATCGATCCCTTGAATGAAGTGCATCATGTGATGGGAAACAGAAGTGATAAGTTCAGTGACATAGCTACACCATACCAAAATCTCTCTGGTTCCCCTTGCTGTCTGTACCCCAGGTGCCCCCCAGTTCTTCAGCATGAACCGACCGGTGCAACCACAGAACCCTCCTGCGGTGGGGGGGTCTCTGCCGTACCGCCGGCCCGCGTCATTGACGGGCCAGCCCAACTCCAACATGCCCCTGGTCCTAAACCAGCCTCAACCCAACGGAGGACCCCACTTCAACCAGGTCCCAGGTAACAGCCTGGAGCAGCAACACATCACTCCTACCAGAACGCAAATGGGATTTTGTGTTTAGAGATCTTTCTCATTTAGATTGAGTCTGCCTCTTTAAAGCTTTCTTTCATATATTACTGTCTGATTTGGTTCCTGGAGCGTTTGGGCTTCTGGTCCATCCTGTAACTCATTTGTAGAAACAAAATGTATACCGGCCCAAATGATTTCTGTTACTTGGCTTAGCGTTTTGGTTAAAAAAACAACATTTTAAATACAAGCTGACAAAAATGTTCAGTTCTTGTGAAAGAAAACTGTCATTTTGTGAGTTCCCAGAACCTCACTTGAGTATTGAATTCATACATAAAAACTCCCATTTGATTTCGGCAGACAGGCGAACCTATGAGTAGGCACAAAGCGCCTAGGTCTCGGCAGCTCGCTGTCTTTTTTTTGTGTGAAAGGATTCCCGCTCTTGATTTAGCCATTTTAATGCCTAGTCTGCCTACTGATCTAACTCGCTTCTATCATGTTCTAAATTCTAATTCCACCACATCTCTCTTTCTGCTTTCCTTCCTCTCCTTTCTTGCCTAATTACAATCTGCTCCTCTTTTTCTTCCCTCTTTATCCTCTCTCGCTCTCTCTCTGCTTCTCCTGTGGTGTGTGTGTGTATAGCAGGTCCTCTTGTTGCCCCCCCTCCCCCCTCCATGCAGATCACTCCCCAGCTCCCTCTGATGGGCTTTGTGGCTCGGGTACAGGAGACCAGTAAGTGGCTTTTAGCTCCTCCGTCTTGTTGCCTGGTCTTCGCAGCGGCTCCGTCGTGCATGTGTTTATGTTACTCATGACGTGAGTCTATTTTTGTCTTTACTTCAAAGCTGAACTATCCATCGACTTCGATTTACCTGTCTGAAATAAACTTCCCACCTGTGCGCATTGGAAATGTGTTCTCCTTTTCCCCCAGAATTCTCAGTTTGTCTTCATACACTTTCCGCATGGATACCAAAACAACCACTCCAGCCCTCCGCCACATGCATGGGAATGCCAGTGTCAATCCACATGTAACTAACCAACCAGTGGAATGTAGACAAGGTTCTTGACTGTGTGTTGTTGTCCCCCCCCTCCCAGTCTCAGACGTGCCCCCTCCCCCGCCTCCCGTAGAAGAAGCTGTGTTTGAGGAACCCACCCCACCCCCTCCACCTCCAGAGGACTATGAGGATGATGAGGAGGAGGAAGAGTCAGCTGTGGTGGAGTACAGTGATCCCTACGCAGAGGAGGACCCCCCGTGGGCCCCACGCACCTACATGGAGAAAGGTAGCGAGTGATTTTCTCTTCCACCCTGATCTAACCCCTGCCCTGTCCACTTCTCCTGTTCTTCCCTCTGTCTTTCGCCCTCTCATCTCCCCTGTCTTCTACCTATCTCCCCTAACCTGTCTTCTACCTATCTCCCCTAACCTCTTCGTTCCTCTAACATCTTCCTCTCTCATTGGTGCACAGTGGTGGCGATCTACGACTACGCGGCGGACAAGGAGGACGAGCTGTCCTTCAACGAGGGCGCCATCATCTACGTCATCAAGAAGAACGACGACGGCTGGTACGAAGGAACAATGAGTGGCACCACCGGCCTCTTCCCCGGGAACTACGTCGAGTCCATCATGCACTATGTCGACTGAGGAAGAGGTTATAGGAAGGTCAAAGACTTTGTTAGGCAGAGCATGATCACGTTGAGGAAGTCAACGAGGAAGAGACAAGCGTTCATGAAGAGTATACAACTATCCTCAACCGGTCTACCAGATGAAGTACATTGTACAACGGCCACTTGTAGATATTCCCTGTGTTTTTGAATGATATGAGACTGTATGGTGGTGGTTTTTGTATGTACTATTAGGGCTTCATTTTGTCTTTACTATTATTATAAGGAAGGCCACAAGGATTATTGTGATTTAAAAAAAAAAAAATCTCATTTCCTTTTGCCGTTTTGCGCTTATTTTAACATTTTTTATTTATTTGGACCATGTATTATATAGGGAGGGATGGTACGGCGGGCAGGGCTGCTGATTTAAGGATAGAAATAGGTGTCAGATGATCCCGATGAAGTTCTCTACTCTCAACCCAAGAGAAGACGCTAGATGAGAATGCTTTTTCCAATATTTTCTCTCCTGACATTCCCAGAGCCTTTCTAGACTCATATTTTATGTTATTTAAAACCAGGAGCTCCTATTGGTTAGTGGGATGAGGAGATGGACTGTTGCTCTTGAACTTTATACGATGTCAAGTTTGGCGACATAACAAAGCTGACAGTCCCTGACAAGACAAGCACATACTTTGTCTACATTTGACAAAACATAGACATTAGTGGTGGGGAAAAAACTATGAAACTGATGTTTTTAGCTCTTCTGAACACCCATTTTGAAACTCTCTTCAGTTTGGATTCAGTAGTTAATGAATTGGTTCTGGCCCCAGGCTAGCTAGGGCAGCTTAGAACACTAGGGCTTAGAGCATGCTCAGTCACTACTGCACTTGCCTCACGTCACAGGCCAGTTCTAGTATCAGGATAGATAGGTAGAGCAGTGTTTCTCAACCTTTGCTCCCTGAGATGGCTAGCTCTAATTGAAGACGTTGGCTTCAATGGCACAAAACAAGTTTGAGAAACACTGAGATAGCCGTCTGGCCTAAAGTAGAAAGGATAACTCAAATTGCAAAATTAGTGAGTCTTAAGTCACTGCCTCACTTTGTAATCAAGACAGAGAAGAGATTGACTTTGTCTGTCTTGGTAGAGGGACTGTCAGGAAGCCTCCTTTTAGGTAGACAAATACTCTGCCACTCATTTGCATCAACGATTTCGATATTTGATTCTTATTGTAGGGTGGCAGACTGCATGTTTTTGGGAAAAAAATGATTCATTAGTCTCCTTTTCTGCTATATTATTCCTGTCTTAATATTTTAGATATGGTGTGGTTATTGGTTTGGTTTTAAATATTCACCCATATTACCATCATTGACAGGTGGTTTCATGACGCATTTATAGGAGGTGATAAAGGAAGCTTGTGCCATATTGAAGTGTGTGAGTGCGCGTGTGTCTAAGGTATCACTTCCATTTGCAATAAAAATAGCCAGTGGGATGGGTTTGAAAATGTAGATCTTTGAGTTTGGAATTGAAAGCACATACATTTGTAGTAAGATAGTTAATTGTTACTGAAATAAAATGATAAAAAGCTGTATTACTGCCTCAGATGAGGACTAATTAAAATGAGCATAAAAGCCAGCCGTTGATTGTAGAAATTAACCAACAAACCGGCACCAAAACCTTTCAATGGGTTCATCATGCTGAAACTGATGCATTGAGTGTTTGAGGTAGAAATATTATTTCCAATGTGCTTGTCTGTCAGTCAAATCCTTTATTTTTTATTAAAAGTGGGTCTGTTCTTGCATGCCATTTATCTTAATACTGTAGTGGTGTCTGAAACCCAGTTGGCCCTTCAAGGCAGCCCCAGAACTGGACCCTAGGGGCACAGTCAGCAGAGCACAACTTTATTGAATATTCAGATATGTTATGTAGAATAAACATGCCTCTGACATGTAGCATAAGGACTCATGTCAGCTCTATTCAGGACAATTCTATCTGCAATGTTCCACAACGCTGTGCAACGCWAAATGCAACCCCAGGTACTACTAAACCAGCCTCATCCAAAGACTAAAGTGTAAGCTAAATCCATGTCAACGTCTGAAGATCAATAAAGTTATGGGATTTGACTACTCCAGGAGGAGCCATTCATTTAATGTGTAAATGGAGAATATAAGTGTAAGAACAAGTGTTCTATTCCCTCAGCCCAAGATCTCTCTGGATATCAAGTTAAGTAAAACAGTCCATGCCATTGTGTTGCACAGTAAAAAAGTTTAACTTTAGAAATAAATATCATATTTGTAAAACCATGAGAACAAAAACCAATAAAACAATTAAGATTTATTGTGGTATTAATCTTCCTTTTTACAGACTATATAAACAAGTTAGTTGCTCCATTTTCAGACAGACCTGGGGTATGAGATTCCTCTTGTTTCATCCCACTGTACTAGTGACAGCAGATACAAGAATCATTCATTTTCTATGCTAAAGTAAGCATATTCTCATTGAGTTGATATTTCATCAATCTAGGTATACCTTATAACAGTGTAATTAGCTGACTTAAGTGTCCGTTTAAACACTTTCTTTAACAATAAACCCCAGAGTAAAGAAAACAATTCCCACAAAATATTGAAAAACTGGACACATCTTATTTTTTTAAGAGAAGAGTTGCCCCCAAATGAAAATGGTACTTTACGCAAAGTGAAAAATGCATTAGTTTTATACAACAATATTGACTTGGAATCATCTTGACTTAAATTTGACAACTCTCAAAACTACCAGCAGTACAGAAGAGTAAAGGATCTATGAGGGGTGGTATAGGAGAGAGAGAAGGGTTAAAAATCTCACTGCAGACAGTGAGTGAAACTATACATGGGTTGTCTGAAGCAGCCAGTCCCCTTTCACTTTAAGACTCACAGATGAGTGTCTCGACCACAAACTTGTTCTCAAAGTGACGGATCGTCCTGCAGTTCAGGGCTTCACGCTTCTCCCTGCCTGCAAGGTACAGATGAAGGAATATGTATTAAAAATGGGTGTGTAGGCCTATATAAAACATCTGCTATAGCACCTGTTCATTGGCCAGAGTATAATGCTGTGTGTTCTCAGGTCCACCAAAGGGCCGAAGGAATTTCACAAAATGGTCAATACATGACTATTCGGGGTACATCTTAAAACGTGTGTGTGCCAGTACTGACCCAGTATGGTGTGTGTGTGTGAGCAGTACTAACCCAGTATGGTCTCTCTGCGTTCCAGCTTGTAGGTGTCTCTGCCCTTGCAGAGGCTGTAGATGAAGTATCCCAGCTGGTCAACGTTCTCCAGACGCTCAGTCACCATCATCTGCTCATGGACCAGGTAGGACTGGGGAAGGTAGGTACCAGCCTAGGGGGGGGGGGGGCAACTCACACTTAATTAAAATTATTTCCTCCAACATTTGATAGATTTAAAAAAAGAATATTGAAATACATATAAACAGCTCCAGTCGTATGTGTGTGTGTGTGTGTTACAGGTACCTTGATGTTGATGAGCAGCTCCAGCAAGTCCTTGGGAGGCATGACGATGGAGGTGTTGAGGGGGATGACGTAGCACTTGTTCAGGCTCAGGTCCAGGTAGGCTGTCAGCCTCTGAGGAGGAGGAAATGAATTAGATCCAACGCTACAAAAACACCCAGAGGTACTTTACATTCACACCTCAGACCTCAACACATGATTACATTCAACAACTTAAATTCAGCCCGTGTTTTATTAACCCAGTATTGAACACTTACCGGTTTCTAGAAATAGGAGTTTGGCGGCTAATACGCTGGAGGAATGACTTTCCTCTTTGAGCCGTAAATGCATGGTAGCAGCTAGATAGACAGAGCTCTTGTGATGTCACATATGCAGTATCTCTCAACAACAATTCAGACCACTGTGTGTGTGTGTGTAGGTAGGTTTCCATACAATTAACAGATTCATGTGAATTTTCTAAAATCCACATAAAAACATGCACATTCCCCCACCAGATATGCATTTAATCAAATTGACTTGTTGCTGATAAAAGGCTGTGCTTGATGACTTAATACCGTTTGCAGTTAAATTCCCATGTACCAAATAAAAACATACAAGTTAAATGGGTTTCCATCAGATTTTCAGTGTGCCCACTCTGGTATTGCCAAATGCGCTCAAGCCAACAGCTCACAGATACATATGGGAGTATGAGCCTACATGAGATTATGGACAAAAAAGCTAGATTATTTTTGAGTTGTCAAAATGGCAGCCAAGCATTGCTGATCATGTCGCCAGAATAAGACTCTGGATATTTATTGGAAAGGCGCACCGTGCTCATTACCTCTGCACGTTCACTTCACTCTGAAGTTCTTCAAACCGGATTTAATCTGTAGCCTAAAACTGCATGGTTCCCAAACAAGTCGCAGTGAGAGGTGCACATGTCATCGCGTGACTCCAAGTTTACTTCGATGTGATGGTTATTATATCAACATTTGCACATAAAAGCATTTCCACCGACATTTCTCACATAATTAATTTTACCAACACAAGAGAGCTCACCTTGTCTAGTGTATTTAGGGTTGTCGAGATTTGGAAAGTTGACCGACAAATGTTCAGTTTCGGCCTGTCGTGACTCTTTATCCGACATGCACTTCAGTCGCATAAAAAAGGTTGGATGGAAACCTGGTTTGTGTGTGTGTGTGTGTGTGTGTAGCAGTGTTCTCTTCTCACGCTTTTGAAGTCATGGACGATGTCGGCCGGGTCGCTGTCTGAGAACTCGGGCACGGGCACGTTGATTAGCTCCACGTCCTCCAGCACACGGATGCTCTCTTGGATGTGTCTCAGCGCAGAGGGCAAGGCCACCTCGTCCTTGTCCTGAACCATGTAGTCCTGCTCAAGGTAATCCACCCCGCACCAATACACCGTGCGCTCCTGAGGAAGTCAAGGTAAGACGACGACAGTGAGGACTTGTCTCTCACCCTGACCAACACTGTAGATAGTTAGCTAGCACACTGGGTTAGTTTCCCGGAAATATCTCCTGATTAGGGGCTGATTCAAAAGTCCAAGACTAGGCTTAATCTGTGTCTGGGAAACCAGCCCACAGCGTATGCAAATGTGTCCTCTAACCAAGGAAAGGAAGCTTTAACTATACTGAACAAAAATATAAAACACAATATGTAAAGTCTTGGTCCCATGTTTAATGAGCTGATATAAAAGATCCCAGAAATGTTACATATCCACAAAAAGCATATCTCTCTCATATTGTGTGCACAAATTTGTTTACATCCCTGTTAGCATTAATCCTTCGACAAGATAATCCATCCCCCTGACAGGTGTGGCATATACAGAAGCTGATTAAACAGCATTATCATTACGCAGGTGTTGGGGACAATAAAAGGCCACTCTAAAATGTACAGTTTTGTCACAACACAGTGCCACAGATGTCTCAAGTTGAGGGAGAGTACAATTGGCATGTTGACTGCAAGAATGTCCACCACAGCTATTGCCAGAGAATTGAATGTTCATTTCTATACCACAAGCTGCCTCCAACGTCGTTTAAGAGAATTTGGCAGTACGTCTAATTGGTATGACAACCACAGACCACGCGTAACCACACCAGCCCAGGACCTCCACATCTGGCTTCTTCACCTGAGGGATCGTCTGAGACCAGCCACCCCGACAGTTGATGAAACTGAAGAGTATTTCTGTGTTTAATAAACCCCTTTTGTGGGGGAAAACTCATTCTGATTGGCTGGCCCACCCATGGCTGCACCCCTGCCCAGTCATGTGAAATCCATAGATTAGGGCCTAATGAATATTTCAATTGACTGATATGAACTGTAACTCAGTAAAATCATTGAAATGGTTGCGTTTATATTTTTGTTCAGTATATAGTTGAGCCTATGGCATTATAGGGGTCTAACCAACAGTCCCTCACCAGTATGTAGGTCTTGTAAAGGTAGGCCCCTCCCACCACCACACCTGACAGCATGAGAGCCAGGCCCAGGCACCTGTACCAGCACCACACCTTGGACTGCCGACGCACCTGCATGCCATCCTCCAGGTCCTGAGAGTAAGAAGACAAATATAGTGCATGCACATTTGATTTGATCACTTAAAATACATTACACCAGGCAACAGATACAGTACATAGGCCTATATTAAAATTGCAGAGGATACAAACAAAAAAAGTCAAGACTTCTTGCTATTGTGGTCCTCTATAACATACAGAGTAGAGCCTATAGACAGCCTCTTGCAATACCAGCATGTCTGCCTGCTTGTTCCATTACATAATATTGGTTCATCAACCGTTCTCAATTAACAGTAGGCTATGTCAGTCCAGATGAATCATGGCTAGCATTAAGAAAACTGACCTCTATAAATCCTCTTTATTGTTCAAATAAAATCACTCCAACACAACATAGCCAAACGGTGTTTGATTCAAATAGTGTGACTATGCAGCACAATACAGCTGTGGTGTGTTCTGTTGATATAAGTTGGAGTATGGTAGTAGTGATAGAGAGATGCTTATGTAACGTACCATTCAAACACACAGCTAAACCTCCCTCCCTTTCTCTTGCTCACCAACCCTCCCTCGCTTCTCTGTGACCTTACACCTCCTTTCCATCATCTACTTCTTCAAGACATTCTTTCTAACCATTATTCAATTACTGCCTTATCTTTTAGCCCTCTCCATCACCTCTGTTGTTTTGCTCCCTCACTTTAATATTATGGAGCCCAGGGCCACATGTTGTAATTTGGCAGCAGGCCCTTTTCCTGAACTTGTTTATGCAGAGTTGGGGTGGGGTTCGTATTGAAACAAAAGAGTGGATGTCAACAGCTCTAGCTCTCCCTGGAGATCAGATGAGGAAAACAAAACAGATCTGAGAGATCCCCATGCTCGTAATTTAGTGGAGGAACATATTGTTTTTCCTCCCCATTAGTCCACTGTCGATACAGAGACGTGCTTGAGGTAAACCAAGGTCCATATTTTGCAACAGATACAGGGGCTATTGAATGATGGCCATGCTTGTCTCACTCTCGTCACTTCAGGTTAGCTTATTAACATGGCTACAGGTCAGGAATAAGGAGGTGGCTCATGGCTGGTCTCTGTGGACCATGCTGTCTGGTCATGTCACAGACCTTCACTAGTCTGACACCGTATCCAGGATATTAGCATTTAATCTCACCCGTCTGACTGTCCCAAACTGCTCTCCTACAGGTGAAACAGACATGATGGCCAGGTCTTTCTATGCAAGGGCATTTTCTCCCCAGGTCTGTCCCTGGCTGCTGCATTTCTCTGCTATTATTCCCCAACTCACTCAGATTCTCTATAGTAAATAAATTCTCTATAGACTTGTAATCTCATCTGCATTCTATTTCCAATGGAACCATGTAGCCACCCAAATACATTGCATTTGGAAAGTATTCAGACCACTTCCCCTTTTCCACATTTTGTTACTTTACAGCTGTATTCTAAAATGGATTAAATAGTTGTTTTCCCTCATCAATCTACACACAATATCCCACAATGACAAAGCACTGATTACAGCCTCGAGTCTTTTTGGTTATGATGCTACAAGCTTGGCACACATGTGGGAGTTTCTCCCATTCTTCTCTGCAGATCCTCTCAAGCCCTGTCAGGTTGGAAGGGGAATGTCGCTGCACAGCTATTTTTAGGTCTCTCTTGAGATGTTTGATCGGGTTCAAGCCGGGCTCTGGCTGGGCCACTCAAGGACATTCAGAGACTTGTTCCCGAAGCCACTCGTGCATTGTCTTGGCTGTGTGCTTAGGGTCATTGTCCTGTTGAAGGTCAACCTTCAAATCAAAAGTATTTGTCACATGCGCCAAATACAACAGGTATAGAGACCTTACAGTGAAATGCTTACTTACAAGTCGTTAACAAACAATGCAGTTTTAAGAAAGTCCCTAACAAATTGAGATAAGAATAACAAATAATTAAAGATCAGCAGTAAATAACAATAGCTGGGCTATATACAGGGGGTACCGGTACAGAGTCAATGTGTTAATGTGCACTGGTGTCGAGGTAATTAAAGTGGCTATGCATAGATAGAGCGTAGCAGCAGTGGAGGGGGGGGGGGCAACGACAATGCAAATGTTGGGTAGCCATTTAATTTACTGTTCCAGAGTCTTATGGCTTGGGGGTAGAAGCTGTTTAGAAGCTTCTTGGACATAGATTTGGTGTTCCGGTACCGCTTGATGTGTGGTAGCAGAGAGAACAGTCTATGACTAGGGTGGCTGGAGTCTGACAATGTTTAGGGCCTTCCTTCTACACCGCCTGGTATAGAGGTCCTGGATGGCAGGAAGCTTGGCCCCAGTGATGTACTGGGCTGTACACACTACCCTCTGTAGTGCCTTGCGGTCGGAGGCCGAGCAGTTGCCATACCAGGCAGTGATGCAACCCGTCAGGATGCTCTGTAAAACCTTTTGAGGATCTGGGGACCCATGCCAAATCTTTTCAGTCTCCTGAGGGGGAAATAGGTTTTGTCGTGCCCGCTTCATGACTGTCTGTGTGCTTGGACCATGTTACTCTGTTGGTGATGTGGACGTCAAGGAACTTGAAGCTCTCAACCTGCTCCACTACAGCCCCACCGATGAGAAGGGGGGCGTGCTTGATCCTCCTTTTCCTGTAGTCCAATTATCTCCTTTGTCTTGATCACGTTGAGGGAGAAGTTGTTGTCCTTGCACCACAGTGTCAGGTCTCATCGTTGTCGGTGATTAGGCCATTAGCAAACTTAATGATTTTGTGTCATTAGCAAACTTAATGATGGTGTTGGGAGTCATGCCTGGCAGTGCAGTCATGAGTGAACAGGGAGTACAGGAGGGGACTGAGCACGCACCCCTGAGGGGCCCACGTGTTGAGGATCAGCATGGCGGATGTGTTATTACTGCTGAACCTTCTCCCCAGTCTGAGGTCCTGAGCACTCTGGAGCAGGTATTCATCACGGATCTCTCTGTACTTTGCTCCGTTCATCTTTCCCTCAATCCTGACTAGTCTCCCAGTCCCTGCAGCTGAATAACATCCCCACAGCATGATGCTGCTACCACCATGCTTCACCGTAGGGATGATATTGGCCAGGTGATGAGCGGTGCCTAGTTTCCTACAGATGTGACACTTGGCATTCAGGCCAAAGAGTTCAATCTTGTTTCTCATGGTCAGAGTCCTTTAGGTGCCTTTTGGCCAACTCCAAGCGGGCTGTCATGTGCCTTTTACTGATGAGTGGCTTCCGTCTGGCCACTCTACCATAAAGGCCTGATTGGTGGAGGGGTGTAGAGATGAGAGAACCTTCCAGAAGGACAACCATCTCCACAGAGGAACTCTGGTGCTCTGTCAAACTGACCATTGGCTTCTTGGTCACCCCCTGATCAAGGCCCTTCTTCCTGGATTGCTCAGTTTGGCCAGGTAGCCAGCTCTAGGAAGAGTCTTGGTGGTTCAAAACTTCATCCATTTAAGAACGATGGAGGGTACTGCGGGGACCTTCAATGCTGCAGAAATGTTTTGGTACCCTTCCCCCGACCTGTGCTTCGACACAATCCTGTCTCGGAGCACTACAGACAATTCCTTTGACCTCATGGCTTGGTTTTTGCTCTGACATGCACTGTCAACTGTGGGACCTTATATGGTGTGTGCATTTCCAAATCATGTCCAATCATTTGAATTTACCACAAGTGGACTCCAATCAAGCTGTAGAAACATCTCAAAGATGATCAATGGAAGCAGGAAGCACCCGAGCTCAATGTCAAGTCGCATAGCAAAGAGTCTGAATACTTATGTAAATAAGGTATTTTTTTGTTGTTGTATTTTACCCCCTTTTTCTTCCCAATTTCATGATATCCAATTGCGATCTTGTCTCATCGCTTCAACTCCCCAACGGGCTCAGGAAAGGAGAAGGTTGAGTCATGTGTCCTCCGAAACATGACCCGCCAAACAGTGCTTCTTAACACCCGCCCTCTTAACCCAAAGGCAGCTACACCAATGTGTCGGAGTTAACACTGTTCACCTGACAACCGAGGCCAGCCTGCAGGTGCCTGGGCTGCTACAAGGAGTCGCTAGAGCACAATGAGTCAAGTAAAGCCCCCCCAGCCAAACCTTCCCCTAACGATGCTGGGCCAATTGTGCTCCATCCTACGGCACTCCAGGTCACGGCTGGTTTTGACAGCCTGGAATCGAAACCTGGGTCTGTAGTGACACCTCAAACACAGCGATACAGTGGCTTAGAACGCTGCGCCACTCAGGCCTCAATTTCTATGAACTTTCTAAAAACCCTTTTCGCTTTGTCATTATGGGGTATTGTGTGTACTTTGATGAGTATTTTTTTTAATCGATTTTTGAATAAGGCTGTAATGTAACAAAATGTGGAAACGTGAAGGGGTCTGAATACTTTTCGAATACACTGTACCTTTATTATGGGCAATACCCTGCGCCAACCTTAAACATGAATCCAGGCGCTTGGGGTGAGTTTGGACTCACAGGCTTCTTATTGCGGATACAGCATCTACTAACAGTTGATAGGTTAACAAAAACGTCTGTACACAGCATGCATTTTGTCAGGAGGAAAGACAACACACCGACCTTACGACATGAACACACTTAATTTGGTCAATTCAGACTGTCAAGACTGTCTATGGCGTCTACATAAACGCATTTACCTTTTACTCTTCATAACCAAAACAGGAAGAACTGTTCGAATGAATAGGAAAGACGACCTGAATGTTCTTCAGGTATTTCAAGCCTCCAGGCCTCTACTAAATCAACACCGAATCGAAAATCTAACACGGTCCTGCCCAGGCCAGGAACTGCGAACAACACTCAGTCTACCGAAAAGGATTTGTGTAGCAGCCATTTTCCGACATCGCCCGTGTTACGGGTTGAATTATCAAGAATCTAGACATGTTTCTAATCGACGTTACTTTGTTTCAGTTATGGTTCTACGTTGTTTGAACGGTTACAGTTGCGTCATCCACGTTTGTTGCAACAAATATTAACCACATTGGTTTAGTTCAACTCACCCTCTCCTCCGGAATAAGCGCTTCGACATTGCATGCTTTCTTCAAATCCCTTTGTCCAAAGGACGAGTTAAATGTTACTTTCACCATTTTTTAAATCTAAACGTTAGACCAAGCGACGAAATCACCTTCTGCAGAAATGTCTTCGTGCGGCCTCTGATTACAATGACGTTGCTAAAAAAAAACACAAAACATCCCGAACGGGTCACATGAGTGATTGCAGGCATTTGGCTGCATTCAAGAACCTATACGGTTTTACAAACTTTCTTGAACGTTTTTTTTCTCCCCACTGGGGGGCAGTACAATCTCAAAAATATATTTAATGGCAGATAGGCATTTATCGTATGGAATAAAATGTGTTGATTAAATGTTGCCCATGAGAAACTCAAAAGAGATCGAAATCATTAATAATGTTAGTCTGACGATCGAGCACGCGCGGCTAGACCAGAGCGCGCGCCTCTGTTCGCCAGTTTGTGGTCCTAAAACCCGGAAATTAGTTACATCTGCTTCGTTCAGCCATACCTATGGGAAAATGAATGGCGAAATAATACAGTTTTGGAACAAACGCCAAAAATAAGGGCGGAGGTTAACACAAGTTTAGGAGAGTTTATACGTTTTGTTCTATGATATAGTATCAGTCAGTTAACATTACTTTAGCGAATTATGAAGCCTTTGTGTTTTTTTTAATTACATAAATTCGTCAAAACTCACAAAGTGACATTAGCTGATGAAGATGATCTCATCGAATAACATGTTCGAAGCCCAAATTTACCACACTTTATTTTCGGAGTTATTCCAAAAACACCATTCATTTTCTCCATAGGCCTTGTCGAACGAACCATGTCGGATTATAGTGCATACAAAAATACGCCATTACTATTTCTGTCTGTGCAGGTGTCTCGTCGCAGGTGCCTGTCCCGTGCAGACCTCCAACACTGGGTTTTCACCGGACTCCGTCTTCTTTTCTTGTTCTCCTCAAGTAGGCTTGCCTAAATTATTTGATTTAATATTTTTTTTGCTTTCTAAAACATTAACCATGTTTTTTATCAGACGTGTCAAAACTTTGGGTTGTTGTTTGCTTATTAAGAGAAGCCAGCTGGTTGAAAACGATGCGTGAGGCATCAAATTATGTCTGTTGAATAGGCACAATTGGAGAGGAGGGTAGGTCTATGGTTTTTCGTCACCGTTGGTTACCATGAGTGACGGAGAAAATATGTCTGTGATGGAAAACATACGGAAAGAAAGAGGACAGTTTATATCGATTCGCTGTCTTAACCAGGATAAACTACAACTGTACAAGCTGAGTGTTGTTGTTATTCATCAGCTAAACGCATTGTCGTGTATGGAGTATGGCAGGTGTTCACATATGACAGAAAATTATAGTGACTAAGTTAGTTGATCTTTCTCTTGTGAAATAAAACGGGGGCTAGTCGGGAACTTCTGATTGTCAGAATTCCCATCCCTCTTCAACACCATGGACGTCGTCGACTACAGAAGCGAGTTAAGGACGTCAGCCAGAGAAGTCTTCCTAGGCGCGGACATATTCACGGCTGTCGGGGACAGGAATAAGGATGATGTTGAATATAGATTTGTGGATGTCATGCTGTTTGGTGGGGCCCCTTGGGGGTTCACTCTGAGAGGGGGCCTGGAGCACCGAGAACCACTGCTCATAACCAAGGTATATCTATCTATCTATCTATCTATCTATGATGATGATTAGGATGAAGAAAGACAAATACAGAGAATCGTATTGACTTAACTTTAGCCACACTAGTTAACAACAAATGTGCAAATTAACAACAATAACAAGTACCATAGATCAATCAAAACAATGTAAATATATTTATTTCTCCACTGTCACGGATGGGTTTCACCTTTCCTGTTTCCCCTGATATGAAAATAAGGCTGTGTGGAGATTAAACACTGGAACATCACTGTAGTTTCTTGATTGGTTAACTGTGTGTGTTTCATCAAACACTCACATGTTTTCTCAGTCCAGAAATAGTTGGGGCTGTCCCCACACCTTTTATGCCTTTGGTATGTTGCACATTTTCACCTTTAAAGTTCTGCCCTGGCCAATGTCTTGAGCACATCTCCACTAGTCACCACTAGTTTTGTTCTATGTGTGTTTGGGTGGGGGGGCTGCGGCTGTCTTCCATACTCATCACAGCAGTGCCAGGAACCAGTGAGGAATGCAGAAGTGAAGATAAGGTGTGTTTGGCAGACCAGGATTGGCTCAGTCAGTGCTGCTCTCCAACAGAATGAGGAAACAGTTTGTTTATCGGTTTCCATTCTCCTCTCCTGTACTCCTGTATGTGTAGAGAATAAGTGAAGGAATGTGCAACAAGTCTGCTCCAAACGTTCTCAAGTTGCTTATGGTTAAATTTTTTATCAGAGCTCTCAGGTTGCCACAGTATAATTCTTCCAGTGCAGACTGGACACAATGGACTCAGCACGGATCCATGGTCACTGGCCACCATCACTTACAGGGATTGGGTTTACGCCATATTGCTTGTGTTCTCCAGCTGTTCGTCACTTTCAGAAGCTACACAAAATAACAATCCATCCTGTTCATTTTAGATTTATATAATTTACAAAATCATACATCTCACAGTACTTTGTGACTTGCTCCATTTGCTTGTCAGTAGTAGACTAGTCCCCCTCTGAACGTTGAGACGGGGCTGGATAGAGGGGATTTGGAAGGGTGGATATGATGGAACCATTTTTAATGAAGTTGACTCAATGCCAGCATGGCAGGGTTGAAGAGCAGGTCCTGTCAACACAGTCTGTGGATGGAATGTGATATTCTTCTAAACCGATGAACTATGGAAAGTGAACTGTTATTAAAATATACTTCACTAATGAGAAATTAAGTCTGTAACATGTTATTTTATCCACGTCACTATCAGACAGCATCCCTTGACTGGGCCCCTTTTCCCCTGCCAACACTCTCTGTGTGCAATTGTTTTCTTATACTCGTCACTTCAGAAATGTTACCAGTCACAAAATCTCAACATTTGCCCCAGTATGTTATAACTGTTTTATTAATGATGAATAAACTACTTATAAACACCTTTAATTAAACATTCCTGTTGTGTGATTCAGGTGGAGGAGGGCAGCAGGGCGGCGACGGTCAGCCTGCAGGTGGGAGATGAGATCGTCAACATCAACACAGTTCCCATCAGTGGATCCAGGCAGGAGGCCGTCTGTCTGGTCAAGAGCTCCCACAAGACCCTCGCCCTGGTCGTCAGAAGGTGGGCTATGAGCTGCAACTAAATTGCCCTTACACCCAGGCACAATACATTTCTATTGAATTGAATATGACAGACATTAAATAAGAGTACAACACAGGATGTCTCAATGGGCACTATCATAGAGTGATTGCTGGGTACCATCTCTCCCATTGTGCTGAGAAGAAGTGCCCGGTGTTTAAAACGGTATATACATCCCACTTACGGATATGCATTAATATATTGTTTTATCTGAAACTGACACACAATACCAAATTCAGCACACAAGAGTTGGGCATATCAGGAAGAGTGTTTTTTGTACAAATGACTTTCACTCTGGACTCATGTGTCTGCAAAGTGTCAAACAAGCTAACCTTAACCCAACAAAGACACTATCTTGAAAACGAGGAGTCCTGTGTACTGTAGTCGGTGCATTCAGAAAGGGCATTTCAGAACCAGTTGGGGGTGTATCATTTCAACCCACTTTGACCTGCTGGGATGATACATAAAGCAGTTGTAATTGGTGTTGCGGGCAAGCTGCAGTCACACATTGACCTTTGTTGGGGTTTGTTAACAATATTTTATGTACAGTACCAGTCAAACGTTTAGACACACCTACTCATTCCAGGGGCTAAAATAGAACTCATTCCTATTTCTGACGCAGATCGCGCTGCAAGTCCTGCCTCTCCCATCTCCTCATTGGTTTATAGAAGCAGGTACCCACGTGCCATCTCCTCATTGGTTATACCCACGTGGGTGATTGAAAGACGAACTTTGTTGCCGGTTGTCGTGGTAATACAATGAAAGTTTAGATTCGATCACCATATAAGTTCAAAGATGAAAAAGCCTGGAAGGAGGAGAGATGACTAGAAACGATTCGGTTGGCCGTTTTATGTGTGGATCAATTGTCGGAGTAGAGGTCCTTGTGCATTTCAGGTAAAATAACAACTCAATGTTTATATCCCAGGACAAATTAGCTAGCAACAGCAAGCTAGCTAAATTGGACAAATTAACYTTAGCTAGCAAGTGCAAGCTAGCTAGCTAAATTGCCATACATGTTTAATGCTTTTCGACCTGTCCCCAAATTAATGTCATTGGTTCAGAGTTTGTTTTGATATTTTAACCTGTGTGTCGTGATCGCGTTTGGTGTGGGGGGGCAAAATAGATTTATGCATGATAGCGCACGATGGCGCACGCGCGCAGCCGGTTTGGGTTCCGTGAGATGCAGCACTCCATCACTATCCTTCTTGGTTAAATTTCCCTTACACAGCCTGTAGGTGTGTTTTTTGGTCATTGTCCTGTTGAAAAACAAATGATAGTCCCACTAAGTCCAAATTAACTTTTGACTTGTACTGTATTTGTGAAGATAATGTGTATGGTCTCAGGGACTATATACTGGTGCAACTCTAACCACTGACATGCATATACAGGACTGTTATTATACTAGACACATGTCATTTAAAGAATATTGCTTGGTCATAAAGTACAGTATACCTTAGTTTGAACTGGAAGAGTGGAATGCTAACTGATCATTACTAAACCACAAAGGACAAGGCCACAACTTGTTATAGTTACACTAGGACTAGGTACGAACTTCTCTCTTTAATATGTATATTTTTTTACACTCTTTCATCCGTGATATCTACTATGCTTAGTAAAGCAGTGTGAAGTTTTTTTATCTACCCAACAGGGATGGGATGCAGTACATGGCGTATATTATGTAAGCAAACTAACCCCTTCACACAACAGTGAGAGAAAGCCAGTGTAGAGAACATTGAAGACTGCCCTATAGGTGAAGGAATGCTCGGAACTTTGTGGCGTGTTCATAAAACACATTCTCTGGTAGGTGTGAAAGTGTCAATGCCAGCAAATATCTCCTAGTCAGATCGGATCGGATGATACTCGTGATCGGCAAAAACGGAAGTGTTTTAATATGCCTAAGTAGATGTCAAAATACCTATCTCCCTGCACGTTTATAGACCAAACAAGTGTGTCTGTTTCCTCAACTTGCAACGGGAAGAAAAGTTTGCTGTCACTCAGTCAGAGAATGCGCATCGGCGGTTCATCTTCTCTACCCTTGGCCCGCTTGTTAGATATGCACATTGACAGCTTGCTAGCTAGCAAACGTCCTCACCATTTGATTTATCATAGTAGCAGGCGAACAGGAGGCAGCAGCAATCTAAATGATCAGACCGAAACATTTCTCATATTCGTTACGATACTCATTTTTTCCCGACTACTCGGCACAACCATACTCGATACTATCACGATACTTTATACCAAAACTATTCCAAAACAATACCACATAAATAAAATACGGCATTTTAGCCAAAGTCACAGAATGGCACTTGATATATGTCAACATTTTTCAGAGACAGCCATGTATGCATTAATTAATAAATGATACAATAATACAATCAATTTGACTTTGTCTGACTACATAACTTATTTGAATGGTAAATCTCTTGATAAACTGGGTAAATCAAGATTGAGCTTGTTATGGCTGATTTCATCGGGCTACAGATGACACTCTGTTTCCCTTCCATTTATTGTACTGATCAACAACATTTGCATAGAAGTAAGTTATTTAAAAGTCTCTTTAACCAGTAATGACGTCATTCATTAGCAAGAGTGGGGCGCAGTGATGGCAATTTAGCAATTTTTTTGCTAGATTTAGCAACTTTTCAGACTACCCTGGCAACTTTTTTGTCAGGGTCAGGGTAGTAAAATACTTTAAAAAATGTATTTTGAACTTTTAGCAACATTTGAAAAGTGACTCAAACGCTAAAATGCATGCATTTTCCCTCTAAATGACACAAAAACGATTTTCTCTGTCACACACTCAGTCACAACACACGTCCCTTTTTTAAAATGTTTACATTTATTTTTATTTTTATAACAACAAATCAATACAGAAAGTACATAAGGGAACACAAGTATATATAGATTATATATAATGGAAAATCGAGCTAGGGGGTACAATATCACATTACAATTACACAAGGACCTTAAGGGACATGCATACACTTCCAATTCTAACAGCTTTTTTGTTAGTAGAGTAGTTAATAGTCTTAAAATACAGTTCAATTTCTTTTTGTAGGGTAAGAAAATGTGTTTTTTTGTTAGTAAATTTACATTTGTGTATATTAAATTTGGCCAAAAGAATAATGAAATGAATTACATAAAAATGTTTCATTTTATTTTTATCGTATGTAAAGAATCCAAGCAGTACATCTCTCCACAATAGTGTAAAATCTTCATAAATGTGTTCAATTATAAATCTACTGATGTCTTGCCACAGTTTTCTCACATGTATAAAATGCCAAAAAAGATGCAACACTGTTTCTGGGTGGTCATTACAAAAGGAGCAATTTGAGTTCATATAGTGGTTGGCAGGATAATATTTATGAATAATTTTAAAGGAAACCTTCTTAATTTTGTTAACAAGTAGGTATGTGTGTGGCAACCTCCAAACTTTTTTCCCAACAGATATTATCAATAAATCCATTCCAATAAGGCATGACATAAGGTATATATACAACATCCTGCTGAAACAAGGTTCGTATCGCTCTGTTGTTGAATGGGCCAAAAGAGAAACAAATCTTTCCTACTGATAAGTCAATAGAAGGTAGGCTCTGAGGGTCAGGTCTTGACACGTTCCTGAATAACAGAGCAACACCTGAGGGAATGGCATCTAAAACAATTGCAAAATCTTTAGGTGTTACAGGGACCTTGTAAAGAGATAAGAATTCCTTATAACTGAGTAAAAGAACCTCTGCATTTACCAGTTGGCTCACCAATAGGATATTATTTCGGAACCAATATTCTAAAAACAAATAAGTATTTTTATACAATATATCCCGATTATTCCATATATAATATCTGTGTGGAGAAAAATTGTGTTTATAAATTATGGACCATGACAAGAAAACCTGCCGATGAAAAGCAGAAAGTTTCACTGGAATTTTGTCAATATTATAATTGCACAACAACATGAAGTTAAGGCCACCAAAAGTAGAGAAGACATGATGAGGAATAAAATTACAGATAGAAGTGGGTCTTCTTAGGAATTGTTTTATCCAATTGATCTTAAAAGTATTATTTAAAGTAGTAAAGTCCAGAAAATTCAGTCCACCATTCTCATAAGTGTTCATTACAACAGTTTTCCTAATGTAATGGATACGGTTTCTCCAAAGAAAGTTGAAAAGCATCTGGTCTATCTCCTTGCTTATTTTACTGTCAAGATATAAAGATAGAGCGCCATATGTTAGTCTAGAGATACCTTCAGCCTTGGTTATTAGGACTCTACCTTTTAAAGATAAGTCCCTCTGTAGGCATTGATTTAGCTTCTTCTGGGTATTTTTAATAAGAGGGTTAAAATTTAGTAAGCCTCTAGACTTCTGATCCTTTGTAATGGTTATGCCTAAATATGTAAGTTCTTCTTTTACTGGAATACCATAATATGAAAGTGTCACACAATCTTTGACAGCTATGAGTTCACATTTATCAATGTTAAGGTATAGACCAGACGCCTTGGAAAAGGATTGTATCACATTGATCGATATGGGAATTTGGTTAGCGTCTTTCAGAAAAATTGTAGTATCATCAGCCAGCTGGCTTATAATAATTTCTTTACCAGCTATGGAAATACCTTGTACAGGACAATTTTTTAAAGAATTTGCAAGAAGTTGGGTGATTAATAAAAACAGATACGGGGAGATAGGACAACCTTGCCTAATTCCTCTCTTTAACTCAAATCTAGGTGAGGTGCCATATTTCAATTTGATAGAGCTGTTACCATTTGCATAGAGAGTCTTAATAGCCTTACAGAAAAAATCCCCAAAGCCAAGTCCTTCAAGGGAGTGGAAGAGAAACTGATGCTCTACTGTGTCAAATGCTTTATAAAAATCTAAAAATAATATGAAGCTATCCTCAGTTATTAGGTCTGAGTAGTCAAGTATGTCTAATACTAGTCTGACATTGTTAGAAATATGTCTGTTCCTCATGAATGCCAGACTGTGTTTCATCAATGATTGCATCCAGGACTTCTTTAATTCTTTTTGCAAGTAGTAAGGCTAATATCTTATAGTCATTATTAAGAAGACAAATTGGACGCCAGTTATCGATGAGCAGCACTTCTTTTTTAGGCTTAGGTATCAGTGTTATTAACCCCTGGCTTAGGAGGGAGAACATTGTTTTTAATACTCTCTAAAAAGACTTCAAATAGGAAGGGAGCTATTTGTTAATAATTTGTAAAATTCTGATGTAATTCCATCAACACCTGGTGATTTATTGTTCTTTAGATGTTTGATAGACTCAATCTCTTCAACTTTGATGGGTTCATCACACTGTTTAGTTCTATATCACTGATAGAGTGAACATTATTCAGTGAGTTAAAAAACATATCTGTGGATTCCTGACAGTATGTAGAGCTATTAACAATTTTCTGTAAAAATTGCTACAGTATTTAGCGATAATTTTTTGGTCATCTGTAATAACACCATCAATGTTTAATTTATGGATAGTGTTATTTTTAGAGTGAAATTTCTCAAGTCTAAAGAAATAGGATGAATTCTGTTCTCCCTCCTCAATCCATTTTTTCCTAGATCTAATAAAGGCTCCTTTTGCTTTTAATCTATATATATTATCCAGTTTATTTTGTAACTCAATTAGTTCCATCTTCTCCTCCCCGGAGAGGCCGGCTGGGGTCCTCTGAGAAAGGGAAGTTATCTTAATGATCACCTTTTTCTCCTCAATTCTTCTGGTCTTAGCAAGATTACCACCATATTTTCTAAGGTATTTGGACACCTCAAATTTAAAGAGCTCCCAGTTCTTGCAATAAGATTTTTCTTCACAAGCCCTTTCCCACAACACACGTCCCTGGCTGCAAAAGTGCATTGTGAGTGACGTCAGCAGCAGGCGCTCAGCTCGTGCGCAGGCCAGCAGCAATTTCAGCAAATTGCAAATCATTGTTGGCTGACTGCAGCAGCAGTATTGTGGGTTTTACGAGCCAAACCCAATTAATATAGTTGGCCACGAATGTTTGATCTTGAACAGAAATGACAACATCAATCAACATGTCTCAATCAAAATTGTACAGCTAGAAATACAGAAAAGAGTGGAAGTCTGTACCTGAAGAAATGTCAAATCATATTTGTCGCCGAGATGGCCAGTCAATTTGAGTAACGTTATTGTGTATTCTACGCAATGACATCACAACGTCATTTAGCAACTTTTAGCAACAAATCAACCTGCCTCTAGCAACTTACCCTGAAAATTAGTTGGCAACACTGGTGGGGCGGCCATCAGAGCCCTATTCTCTCACAGACAGTCAATTAACTGAGGCAGAATAGATCGTCTTTGGGAGAGACATTGATTTAAGTTTTGGTGGCAATCTGCTTTGAAATCAGCATATTTTTCATTATGGTTTCTCAAACAAAGTACCAGAGAGTAGTGAATTGACGTTAGCTTGAGCTGTAAGCTAGAAATTGAAGTTAGCCTACAAAGCTGGAAGCTACTGGTATCTTCTTGCATTGTAAAGTGTTTGTTTTGTGAACAGTTTCAACATTTCTACATGCAGTGTCACATTATTCAAGTGTGTTAACTTCTATGCAGCATGAGTGGGGAGCTAACAGCCCAGGACTCCCAGTGCAGGTTGTGCAGCATACACGGTGTGCTCGCGCTATAAAGGCTTCACAGCGGAAACATTCGGTAGAGTTCGTGCTTATATTATGACGACAGTTTGTGACGTTTTGGACTTCAGTAAGTCATTTTTCTTTAGGCTGTTCAGGCACACAATTTTTTTTTCTGGAGGCAAGCCGAGGTTCGGAGCTGAAGTCTACGCCCCTTCGTCGGCGATTGGTCAACTGTAGGAATCTTCAATAGTCTTTGTTGTTATTCAATGAGAGATGACTCGTTTTATGCAAAAATAATTCACAGAAAAATACTTAGTTAGATGTAAAATTGCGCGACTAAGCTCTCTTTGGGGAAAAACCCCCATCAAATTAAAGACAGATTTCTTGAGTTAGATTAACTGAATGTATTACTGACTACGCTGTCTTAAAATGGACAAACAGTACTTATGGAAGTATGCGAGCACACTCTCGTTCGGTTTGGCTGCGCGCATAGACATACTTGATCCGTGAGACATTTGACAGAAGTACAGAAAATAAAAACTTCTAGTACCAACCCGTTTTTCATGCTCTAATGTCGAAAAAGTACAGAACTTTTGGTATTACATTTACATTTAAGTCATTTAGCAGACGCTCTTATCCAGAGCGACTTACAATACCGTGCAACACTAATATCTAGTGCCTTGGAGTGTATATTTACACTAGAAAAGCCAGACTTAGTGTTGTGGTTTTTCGCATGCTCCTCTGGCTGGCTGTCTGGGTTTTTGTCCCAAATGGCAACCTATTCTATAGTGCAATACTTTTCGCGAGGGCCTATAGGGCTCTGGTCAAAAGTAGTGCACTGTATAGGGAACAGGGTGCCATTTGGGATGCAACTAGGTTGTATACAGCAGAAATATACTGCCCATGTCATGACTTAGGCAGGGGGGCTGCATGTCCTGTAGAGACTGACTGGGCCTCTCTTCTCATTGGCTGAGGAAGACAATGGACCCGTTGTCCAGACTTCTCTCTCTGTGTCATGGCTGATATTTCAGGTTAGATAATGACTCTTAAATGGCACAGAGGAGTATCTGGGGAGTAGGGGGCGAGGGTAGGGGCAGAGAGATCAAGATATGTTAAGTTTCGAAACATGGGGGACCTTTAGCCCACTTTATCTCGGCTCTCTGTCATCATCAGACATCACTCTGTCTAGAGACACCTATCGGTTCTGTTTCCCTTATGCTTCTTACACTTTTAAATCCCATTGACAGACCCTTGATCATTCTGACTTTCAGCTCCGACTGCCCCACTATAGGTCAAACACTTCCTCATTGTGACTCATTCATTACTCAGGAATGTTACCCTTTCAATGCCAAATGACAAGGTTTTCTGAGATGACTTGGCAATTGAAGGTAAACATCAATTTAAGCACATCAATTATGTTACTTGTTACTCAAGCACTATAGCGCCATTTGAGGCTGTCCTCTAGTTTATCAGTCGGCCACAAACGTGTGATACACTAGCTAGCCCATCACACCATTAGAGAAGGGACCACGGAACAAAAGGGGAACCATTTTCCATGTGAGTGCACCCTGTCAATCACACAAAGAGGGCCAGTTAGGGCCATTGTTTGGGGAGCCAGGGCCAACCAGCGCTCTGTCCCAGGGGCTTTGTCTGAATTCCAGGGTCCTGGCTGGCTGGTCTAGCTGCCTGGCTGTGTCGTTGGCTGTCCCTGACGTAGATAGACCCAGAGACAGCTGGTGGTGGTGGTAGGTGACCGTCACCACTCAACCGGCAGGGCCTCTGTGTGTGTGAAAAGAACTGTGTGTGAATAGACCATGGCCAAACTGCCAACCCGCTGCGTTTTGGCACCACCAGTAACTAGCTAATGACCATATGCTGGTCTAGAAGGCATGCAGAGTATTCTTAGGTGAATTCTTTGTGAACCCCCCCCTGTGGATTTTAGACTTTAACTCTCTCTCACACACACAGTGAATTGAATGGGGGCCAATGATGGATCAACCCTGATTTGATTTAGGTATCCAATATTGAATATCCTCAATCAGACATTCACACCTCTGTGTTGTATTGTGCTGTTAATGTAATTTCATCTCTCGGGACTCTGGTCTTCCACACTCCCTGCTGCTAACCAGAACAAACAACTGCAGAACAGATGGGATAAGTAGAATAGGCACAACAACATGCCATCTAGTGGCCGAAGTTGCTTTTTTATATGTAATATATATATTTATATACTTTTTTATATGTAATATATATATTTATATGCTTTTTTATATGTTTTATATGTAATATAAGCCTAGTGAATTCATGTAACTCCCAGTGCTCTATGAAAATCTGAATGGTTTTTATATGTAGTCGAATTTCTCTTTGTGGTTTTTGTGTTCATATAAACATGTTTTTTTCTGTTCAAGTGTGTTATAGTATAGTAGGTCACTCTTGAGGCACATACTTGCATAAAACTGATAAAAAAATAAATAAATAGAACATGAATCCAATGAAGTATGTTAGAGTAGTTTAGTGTAAACTCATGCCTCATGACATCGTACAAGGTCCCTGCTGACTGGCTCCAGCGTCTTAATGCCTGAATCCTATTACAACCTGTAAAGCCACAGGCATGAACTCACTCAGCTTAGAAAGATGGCAAAAGTAGTAAACACTGTTAAAAAAGGTGGGAGTTGACTGATTGTACCAGGTAAAATCTTATGCAAATCCTATATGAACCAGTGTAAAATAATATGCTTTATTTCTGGTGTAGACTCCATAGTTTGTGGAGTATCTGGATAGATCGACTTTTACTGTATTAACTCTTTTAATGTGTTGTAGATTTAGCCTCCCCCCGCTTGGTGTGAAAAGTGGAACGTTCCATGTTGCCTAGGTGAGTTGACATTGCTAGTTGGGATAGGTTGTCTCACTAGAGCTCATTGTTTTCATCAGCTCTGCTTTGGGAAGGCAGTGTAGTCAAATGAGGACAGCCAGGCTCTGGGGGTGGTTGCTGTTGTATCTCCCTTGATATGCCTGGATTGAGAGGGTAGGAATAGGACTTCCTTGAAGAAATCATTTCAGGTATGCTTTTCTCTGTTATTCACTTTAATGGTAAGAGTTATCTAGAAGTGAGACTCACAGGACAAGCAGGACACTGAAACTATCTGCTGTAAAGCTTATCTTTTAGGGGTCTTAGTGTTTCAAAAATAGTCATTTTTGCACAATGACAATCGTCTATATTGCTTTATTATAGCTGTCACACTAGTTTTGTCCTCCTTCCATGATCAGATTTGGTCCCGTGTGGCTCAGTTGGTAGAGCATGGCGCTTGCAACGCCAGGGTTGTGGGTTCATTCCCCACGGGGGGACCAGGATGAATATGTATGAACTTTCCAATTTGTAAGTTGCTCTGGATAAGAGCGTCTGCTAAATGACTTAAATGTAAATGTAAATTTGAAAACGGCGTTGCTGACAGCCAAAATAAAACAAGCAAGTCTTTCCAACTTTTTCCTCAACTTTGAATTGAATTGGGCTATGTGGTTAAATGATCCTTTAGGAGGTATTGTATAGTCAACTTAAACATGTGAGGAGGGAGAAGATCCTATAGTGTTTACTCTGTCAGGCAGGGAGTCGCCCATCCTCAGGCAAAGCCCCGGATTAACACTGAACCGTTAACATGACAGTGAGGGCCTCCCCTCTACCTCCACTCCCACACCAAGACAAACTGTTCTACTCTAGAGTAAGCATTTGCTCTGAGACAGACACTTTACATTTTTTGGGGTGACTTTATCAGATCTGTGTTAGGACTTATTAGGCCATCAGTTTATTGTTCCAGATGTCTTTTGTAGAATGAGTGTAAAGAGGACTGACCGTCGTTCCTCTGCCACATGCTATACCGAATATTTTACAGGCTGGTATCTGAACCCTGTAGGAACAGAACGGCATGTAACGTGGGTGTGGAGCCTGATGCTGAGGTCTCCTCTCTAACCAGCCGATAAGCCCAGCTGTGATTACGCAGGCACTTTCTATTGTGTTGCTTGTTTCATTCAGCCCCCATTTAAAAACCAGGCAGCGGGGCTCAGTGGGCCGAGCCATAGCAGGCCACACTGCCTGATTCTGTTTGGGTTGGTTCTTCTGTCCAGCAAGGTGGTGATTCAACAGTTCTACGTCCTTATTAGAGTCACTGTTTTTTCCCTGGTTATCTAAACCAGTCGAAAAATAGCTCTTCTCTTAGAAATGTTTACTGTTATTTTAAACTGGGATTGATTGTGTCTAGGGACTTGCAGTGTTTGGTTTACATACATCAACCGCCAACCCCCTCGCCATTCTGGAATGTAATGGTGGAGTATCTGTCGATGACGCTTGTTCTTCGACTGCAGGACTAAATAATCTCTACTGGGACTTTTTCTTTTCCCTCTGTACCGAGTTGCTGTGTTTTCCACCGTGACTGATATCATTCAGATAGAGAAGTCAAGTAGTTAGTTATCTTGGCCTTGTCTTTCTGCCGTCAAGGTCATTGCGGTGTTCACTAACGAGAGAGAGCGTACCATCAGTTGTTTTTCTGTATTCTTCTCTCCATTGTCAGCTGACCTATGACTCCGTTAATTAAGTGGAGGTCTCGTCGCTACGATACAGCATACATCCCACCGCCAACTGTGTGGTGCGCGTTGGTTGATTGCCAATTGCCTGTTTTGTAATGCTGTCGTCAAATCAGCTTTACAGATTCCTCTGGAATTGGTGACGGTTTCAAACGGAGCTACATGTCCAAGCTAACTGCAATTAGGTGAAACCCTGTTGATATGTCTCATGCCAGGATTGTATGTTGTGTGTGTGTGTGTGTGTGTGTGTGTGTGTGTGTGTGTGTGTGTGTGTGTGTGTGTGTGTGGTGTGTGTGTGTGTGTGTTGTGTGTGTGTGTGTGTGTGTGTGTGTGTGTGGTGTGTGTTGTGGTGTGTGCATCGTCAGTCAGCACACACACAATTTTACTTTTTCAACTCCATGCGAGTGGTTAATGGGCGTGAGCCAATGAGAAAGCCCCTTAGAATGATCTACAGCAAGGGACACTGGCATGACAATAACCCTGGTCCTCCCTCCGAGGTAAATCCCACAAATCCCCTAGGAAATCTATTATATACAACTGGGAGCAAACACTTGTTGGAGCCACACCAAGATGGAGTGGTCGTCAGTTTGTGGTGTGTAAAGAGTCATGGCAGAAGAGCTCTCTGTCTGTGTTTGAGATCTTGTGATTGAACTGATGCAGCAGAAGTTATGGATGTGGAGGATCTCTTTGCACAGATGGTCCTTTGCCAAAGAAGCTGCTAAAATCTGACCAGGGTCTGTAGAAGTGCCTTGTCATCATTGAAGTGTCTCAAAGGAATGCACTGCGTAGAAAGGCTCTAGGAGAGGAGCAGTCATTTTCAGCCTGGCTTTAATGCGTGCTCTCTGAACGCTGTTATTTGCTGAAAGAGAATTTTGACAAAAGAGTGCATCTGAAATGCCACAGCGAGATTGAGAATTCTTTTGGTAAGTTTCTTTGATTTCTTCTTATTAAGCTCATTGGACTTCCCTCTCTCTCATCGTCTCCCTACTAATGCTGTGTCAACTCCACGCCGAGCGACTGTTAAAATTTAGTTTCAATAAATCTCTTTTCAGTTTGAAATGCTAATTCCCTCCATGTGTATTTACAAAGCTTGCCTCTTGTTTTATTCTGTTTTTAATCTAAAGCCTATAGTCTAGGCTACCGCGTTTCTACACTTGCTGCCCGAATAGCTAGATATTACACCCCATTGGGTCAGTTTCCGCTACTGTTTGTTTTCGAATGTCGTTTTCACTGAAACCGGAGGAGAATTTTTTGAAACTAGCCCCAAGTCGTCTCCTCCCCTCTGGGTAGCTGTGGCAGTTTCAGCTGTAACCTGACATAAGGACTCTGACTAGAATAGGCCATTTGGCATTTCTATTGTGGAGCTCTGTTGGGGTTCTGTTAGGGCAGCATACCACTCTCAGGACCACTGACTGACTGGAGAAGGAAGGAAGGGAGGGGGGGAGTGAGTGAGTGCGTGTCGTGTGCGTGCGTGCCTACGTGGTCTGTCTCTGACGCTCTCTTTCTTTATGCTTCTTATTGAGGAGGAGAGCTTTCTCAGGTTGCCCTCTGCC
>NC_036867.1:34048336-34065217 GCF_002910315.2 Salvelinus sp. IW2-2015 | reverse complement strand
GCTCGACCACTTCCCACAGCCTCCACAACCGTCTATTCCAAGACTGACCGACACAGAGCCACACAGCAGCAGAGACGTGGCCACCCCCCTCCCTCTCCCTCACCCCTCRGACCACAGATACAAARGTGACTCTGCGGACCCCGCCCACAACCTCCCCGCTCTCCCCCCGTACCCCTCCAACCACACCCACAGCTCTGTGTCTGAGCAACCACTACCACCTCCAACGCCCGCTCCCAAGCCCCAGAATACAGGCCTCATCATCATGCCACATTGGGCTCTCCTAGGCCTGGAAACCTCCTCAACCACATCCTCCTCCTACGGACTATCTTCCCAGGAATTCCTGCCTGGCCCTTGCACCCATCAGGCTGAACCATCATCCAGCAGCTGCTGCTCCCCCCATGGCACAGAGCTGGATCCTGCCCCAAACCAAGCCTGCTCCTTGGGCTCCACCCAGCTCCCCTCTCCCTCCCCCGGGAGACCCGCTGGACTGGACACGGAGGAGGGAGCAGCTGATTCAACACTAGAGCCGCCACCCTCCCCCTCTTCCCACTCTCCTTTTTTCTCCTACCAGCCTGCCAGTCTGACGGTTCCCTCCTCAGGTGGGACTCGTTCTCCCTCTCCTCAGTTTGCTCCACAGAGGCTGACGGACCAGCCCCCTGTCTCTGTGTCTATGCAGGATGAAGCCCAGAGCAGGTAAGCGCTAAGCAGCTTAACTAGCGTTCTTATGCCCGTCTCCTCAGCTCCCCTTCAAACTACTGTACAGCCTTACGTAACTAACTGGGGACTGTTGTGTTGCTTTACTTACAGTAAGCCTTGTCCGAGCCAGAACGGCACCTAGTTGCAGGAGCCTATCTCCTGATTCTGTAGCGTGAGGCAGCTCGATTTGAAGTCTCATTTCTTTATCGTAGTAGCAGCACATTGATAGAGGAGGCTATGGAAGATTATTTGGAATTACATGGTATGATGTGCCACAGACCAGAATGCAATGGTTTAGTTTTCCTATGATCCATTTCCCAATGATTTGGTTTCAGCTGCTCAGCATTGGGGCACATACAGTATTTCTGCCACAGTAGCCAGGGCATTAACATTAAGCCCGGAGACAGAAGGCTGTAATTTGATTTGGTCATATGATTGACTGACTGCATGACCTTTCAGTCGGCGGCGCCGTTCCATCCCTGTAATTATCATTGACTCAACCTGTCCACTGTCAGACAGTAACATGGACTGTAAGCTTGTATATTGTAGATGTGGTTAATGTGACTCACTCCTGACATAAAATCCTATTTCAGTTTCAGTAAACTGAGCTGTAAAGTAGACTAAAGGCTAAAGAATGTGTTCATAACATTAGTTGTGCCATTTTTAAGTGACAACATTTCACACATTTTTCTCATAATACATTGGATAACTGTAAGTTAAGACTAGCTACTGTTGTCTCTACAGGCCAGAGAACAGGACGAACACTGTGATGGAGATGAGCAATGTAGGGAAGAAGGTCCCTGTGAAGATCGTCCATGCTGAGAGCACCACAGAGAGGGAGAGCCGCCAGTACCTGCTGCACAGCGAGAAAAATAGGGCCCCTGGAGTTTCAGAGGGGCCCAACCTTCCCCCGCCCCTACCGACCAGCCTGCCCTCCCCTGAGCCGCAGCCCTACTCCCTGTTCCGTGCCTACACACCCTACACACGCCATGGGCCCCAGAGTCCCCCCAGGGASCCAACCCTCACTGTAGCCCCAGAAGAGGCCCTGTCCCCTGGGCAGTCTCAGACCAACGGACCCTCCGGTACCTCCACCATGGGTCCCCAGCAGCCTCAGAAGAGTAACTCGGAGGAGGATGTGAAGAGAGAGGAGCTGGCCAGAGACATCATGGACAAGGATAAGTCCCTGGTGGACATCTTGGACCAGAGTAAGATGAAGACCACCATGGATCTGATGGAGGGGATCTTCCCCCAGGGGGAGCAGATCTTGGATGGGGGGCACCAGAGGAAGAAAGTCTCCCCCAAACAGGGATTGCCGCCCAGGGGKATGGATGACKGGTGAGCTGACTGGGAYTGGGATCTGSCAGTCCAGAAATATAACATTTATGAACAAATGAACTTGGCATTTACTGGTAGTCATAACATKATCTAGATAATCACACATSGTMCTGTGTATTTTTMTMMTWWTTYCGTTTTTATCAGACTGACTTCCTCTCCCACTTCAGAGGTATTTGTTCAGATGAGTTAAAAAACACATTATGGGGTGTTAATGTTTCTTCCCATTGAGAGGATGTGTAGAGGGAAATGTATACATGACAAAAACACYTTAGTCCAATTATAAACACTGATCAACCCATAGACTGTGGCTGTCTTAACACAGATGCCCCTTGTTGGCAGTATATTGAATCACAGACTACAACTGAATACATTGGAGGGGCATAAACCTTCCATTTTACCTGCAATTTGAACCGACCTCTCTGAGATCTTAGAAGTGTAGGAGTTGCTCTGGCCCATCGATATTGAGCGATCACCTCCTGCATTTCACGTGACATCCTATTGCCTGCTTTCTTCTCAATAGTATTGCACTACATAGGGAATATACAGTACGAATTAAAAACCGGGTAGTTTGGGTCCTGGATGCTGATTGGCTACAACAGCATTCCAGGCGTGTGTGTATATCAGATAATAATGACGCAAAACAACTTTTATATTTATGTTGGTAACCGGTTTATAATAGCAATAAGGCACCTCTGAAGTATATGGCCAATATACCACAGCTAAGGGCTGTATACAGGCACTCCGCTTCGTGCTGTGCTTAAGAACAGCCCTTAGGCGTGGTATATTGGCCATATACCACACATCCTTGGGCCTTATTGGTTAAATAACCCTCTGCTTTCGGTCTCTATCCCTTCCAGGAGAGAGGAGGAGGGCATGTCTGCTGCCACAGGGTCCCTGGTGACCAGCTCCTCTTACTACAGTACGTCTGCCCCCAAGGCTGAGCTGCTCAACAAGATGAAGGACATGCAGGAGGACGAGCTGGAGGAGCTGGAGCAAGACTCGGAGGACGAACTGGACATCAACCTGGCCAGCAAGAAGGTACAGAGACACAGCGTAGTATACTGACCTTGTAAAACCAGTTTCTCCAACCCTGTTCCTGGAGAACTAGCCTCCTGTAGGTTTTTGCTCCAACCCTGTTCCTGGAGAGCTACCCTCCTCCTGTAGGTTTTTGCTCCAACCCCCGTTGTAACTAACCTGATTCAGCTCATCAACAAGCTAATTATGGAATCGAGATTAGGGTTGGAGTAGGAACCTACAGGACGGTGTCTCTCCAGGAACAAGGTTGAAGAGCCCTACTCTAAAACAACACATTTCACTGCACCCATCTGGTGTATGTGACAATGAAACATTATTATTACTGACTGTTTCATGCCATATCAATCACTGATCATCAATCCTGCTCKCGGCGAGTCACAGGACTGCAGATTTTCCCCAAGTGTAGCATCGTCATACCCGATTCAACTGATCTTCAACACTTTGATTGGCTGAATGTGGTTCACTGCTGAGCCAAGACAAAAACCTGCCGTTCTGCAGCTCTCCAGGATTTAAGGAATAGTTCCCCAAGTACTATTCAGTTTGTGAAATGGCTCTCTCCAATGTCATCTCCTTGTCTGTCCCTGTCTTTCTCCCCACAGCAAGAGCTGATTGACAGCCTGGGTAAGAAGCTGCAGGTGCTGCGCGAGGCCAGGGAGAGCCTTCAGGAGGACGTCCACGATAACAACTCTCTGGGGGACGAGGTGGAGGCCATGGTGCAGAAGGTCTGCAAGCCCAACGAGCTGGACAAGTTCAGGATGTTCGTGGGAGATCTGGACAAGGTGGTCAGTTTGCTGCTGTCCCTGTCCGGCCGACTGGCCAGGGTGGAGAACGCTCTCAACAGTCTGGAGGAAGACACCACACCAGAAGAGAAGGTAGGGGCTAGGGTAGGGGCTAGGGTGGGGGGTAGGGGCTAGGGTGAAGGTTAAGGCAGGACATAGCTCACTCCCCACACTACTCGTGAGGCAGGATTAGATGGTTAACACTCATCCTCATTAGCTCAGAGCTATAGTGGTATTACAAACCAGCCTAAAGGGATGTTTGCATTTACCAACTTACAATATTCATGTTCAACGTTAATTGATGTGTGTACTGTAAGTTAATCAGGAAGTTGTTCGACTGATTCCATCATAACTGCTTCCCTGCATTTGTTAGTATCCCTCTTACTGATCTGCACCCTCTGTTTGCCCTCCATCTCTCAGCGCACCCTGTCAGAGAAGAGGAAGTTGTTGATCAGACAACATGAAGACGCCAAAGAGCTCAAGGAGAACCTTGACCGGCGGGAGCGCCTGGTTTACAGCATCATGGCTGCTCACCTCAGCCACGAGAGCCTGGCAGACTACCAGCACTTTGTCAAGATGAAGTCAGCCCTCATCATCGAGCAGCGCAAGCTGGAAGACAAGATCAAACTTGGAGAGGAGCAGCTGAAATGTCTGCTGGATAGTTTATTGTTGGAGCAAAGGCTGCTGTTCTGACGATGCTTAGTGCAATCCGAAATGCTTGGGACGTCCTTAACCCTTAACCCTTACCTTAACCCTTACCTTAACCCTAACCTTAACCCTAACCTTAACCCTAACCTTAACCCTTACCCTAACCCTTACCCTAACCTTAACCCTTACCCTAACCTTAACCCTTAACCCTTATCCTAACCTTAACCCTTACCTAACCTTAACCTTTACCTTTCAACTTCAAGAGGGTAACGTCAGAGTTGGGACGTTCCAAGGATCTCGTTTAGACTTTTCCTTCTGACAATGGCCACACAGAGGTGATGTGGTGTACTGACACAGACTGGCCACTAGAGAGCCTCAGAGAGGCGCTGTTGGACTTGGATATGATGGATTTTCTGTGTGCTTTTTGTTGTAGTTGACTGACTTCTTGAAGCCTGTTACATTTCAGTTCCACAGAACAGACAGGAGCTGTTTTTCTGTGCTGAAGAAACACCCTGTTTCTGGATTTAAAGTAGCTCCTTAYAAGAAATTCATTAAGATCGATGAAACTTGCTTTGCTAAATGTGTTTGATTCAGGGATGTTGGTGAGGCCTCATGGTGAGGGCTATGCTCTCAAATGATTCCCAAGACGAGGCGGAGCGTCTCTGTTTAATATAAGGCGTGATGGAAGATGTTMTTTTTTTTAGTAATTTATTGTAGCCTTTTAAAATATTTACAGATGACTTGACATTTCAGGTAAACTCACCTATAAACCTACGTTGTAGTTAATTACAATACAAATGATATATATTCTTATTGTGAAGTATAGGTTTTATAATTAGATCATTAACAGGGTTTTTCCTCAATGGGACAGTGCTGGTTTGGTTCAGAAGTCTAAAGTTATTTTCATATTTGCCCAACGGGACATATCATACTACACACACCACTAATAGCTACAACATAGATGTGTATGTTTTCAACCAATCTTGTTCTCAGGCCCCACTACCCATACATTAGTATGGTATTCCTTAACAATGTTTATTTTTTTACCCCTGTGCTGGGTCTTTTTTTTTWAATTCCAAAAGTATAAAAAGGTAATTAAACATTTGAAATCCGTTGTGAGCAGCAGGTACAGAGGCGAGCCAGGAACCGGAGGATTGCTCATGCGAGTCCCGGGCCCAGCAAMAAAAAATCTGTCAGGAAGTGAGCTGGTAACCGGAYGGTTCCTGCTATCAAATCCTAGATGCCATTGCATGCTATTGTGCCCTTGAGCAAGGGACTTAACCCCCCCCTCCCACAACAACAGGTGCCCAGTGTGGCAGACCCCTGCACCTCTCCAAAACATGTATGTGTATTTTGAATGGCAGTTTCTTTCTTTTGGAAGAGTTGGGTTAAAAGCGGAAGGTGCGATTTGACCAACAAAGGGATCTTAAAATCAAAGATTGAATTAGCACTTTATTGTCCCAGAATTCCCATGTTTAGGGACCTGTCTCAACCTGACGTTGTGCCTGGGCGTCTGCCACTGAACACTAAAGGATTTGTATGTCCATACTTTGTATAACCATACATGCATGCATTGTACTCTCACATCAATTTGAAGACAATAAACAGAATGACTCTGACGGTCTTGGTATTTGTGACCTTATTACCCAATTGGCCAGTGGCCATAACGACAATGACTAAGCTAAGAAATGGCAGGGTTTTAAGTGTGGCCTGATGTAGGATTGGTTAATTAGCCCCACCTTCCCTTTCCTCTTTCTGGTGAATAGCAATAGAAGAGTCAATCATTCACAGAGATGTTATGACTGTGACTTTATGTAGTACAAGATGAGGAAGTGTCGGTCTTGTCTTGTTTACAGCGGTACGAATACAGGACGATTGATGACCGGTCCGGCACACTGACTGTTGATCTGTAGCTCTCATCACTACTAACCTGTCAGAACTAAGAGGTAATGTGTTGTTTTGTCAGATATCAGTTTGTATTTCGATTTTATCACCACATCCTGTGTGTTTGATTATCGATCTAGCGTGCTCTGTCGGTCTTTATGTCATACGGTTGATTTATAAAGGCAATTTTCAGACAAGGCAAACAACAAATTGCTAGATTTCCATAGTGATACTTAGGTGCTCGATGTAGCCATTGGGATTATGTTGTTTTAATGACATTTGTCAAGGTTCTCTAGAAGTATGCTATATGCTTTAACCCACTGTCTTATTCAATCAATGTGTTCACATGCTGTTCTTGGTTACTGCATGTGTCTTTGAACTAATTTGATCATTTTAACAACAACCTCAGTTATGGCATTTTTAAGTTTAAGTTTTATTCTCCCACGTTCATTATTCTTTATTCTCCCACATGTTGATTGTGTTGCGTTGTGGCATGCAATAAACCATACCACAGCCTTTTGAGGTAGTCCAAATTGGGACATAGAGCCTATTGACAACATCTAGTTCATGTGTCCCTATCCGTTGCATTTAATCCCCATTGTAATTTCCCTGTTTGTAGACTTTGTCATGGCACCAGTTGCCATAGCCATTCAGTCATTGTTCTCTCTGTTTTGTCTTTCCTCCTCAAATATGTATTGTGTTGAGGCTCTTCACATTCACAGGTGTGTTGTTAGCTGCCTGCTCTCACCACATTCATGTTTTGTTTTTTTCTCTCAGAGGGCAGCAGTTGCTTTGTTTTCCAACCTAGAGACAGCAGGACRGGATCTGGGGGAAAACGACGACGTATCCAAGCCTCTTCCTTAATATGAGGTGTGAGACTGGAGCCTGKGGGTGAGAAACAGGACCTTTAAGAAGATCGACCGCTGTTCATTCAGCACGGCAGCTRTCTGAGATGAGCTCTGACTGAGATGATGGGGCTTCAGTTCATCTGATCGGAAGATGTTGTTTGTCTGTAGGCAGACTAAGAGAACTGTCGGTGGATTATCTTGGCTGTCCGTTTAAGGTGAGGCTCTCTGTGTGTTATATGGCATACCTGGTTCACACGGCTCACCCTCAGTTCGTCAGCCTGTGGTTGAGCGCCGTGGGTTGGGTCCTTACCGCGGTGACCCTTGGACTCATCCAGTGGAGGGTCTGGCAGGTGGCCGACTTGACCTTCATCACCTCAGGAGTGGCCTGGGTCGGAATCTGGAGGGTGTGTTTCTATAGCCATACACTCGTGACCTCTGGGTTCAGGGTCATGTATTGTCAGAATATGGCGCTGTCGGACGCCTTCACGCCCCCGGAGGTCGCCACGGCCCAGGTGCTCACTCTAATAGGGCTGGTCGTGGGGTTCTGTGGGAACGCCGCCGCCGTCTTCGCACTCAGGAACGTCTATTTCGGCCTGGAGAAGCAGACGCCTATCCGCTGTGCGTTCGCGGTGGCTGGTACTCTCTGCTTGTTGTCCGCTGTGTGTTTTCTCATACCTCTCCTGTGGAACCTGAACTCGGTGGTGACCAATCAAACGATTGCGTTCCCGTCGAACTTCCACATGCCCCCTGCACCTGTGACCCAGAACGCGGGGGCAGGTATCGGGGTCGGGATCATAGGGTCGTTCATGATGATCGTCAGTGGAGTTATCTTCATCTTCTACAGGTTCCCTGTCAAGGTAGGACCCAGAGTGGAGCCGCCTTGTCCAGAGGCGAGACACTTTGATGGGTCAAGTGTTGGGACATTGTCCCCTGGGTCTGTGGGACACGGTAGGGATAGTCTGAATAACTCTCAGGCCAGGGACAATCCTGCCTTCCACTCTGATGAGCACTTGTGATATTAGTTTGTTTCTGACATATGAGTTGACCATATCCAATGTTGTATTTGATGTGACATAAAGGAATAGCCATTTGATGCAACTATATGGTTAGTATGAGAACCCCCCCCCCCCACCTCTGAACAAGTGACATCAATAAGGTATCATAGCTTTCACCTTTGATTCACCTAGTCAGTCTGTCATGGAAAGAGCAGGAGTTCTTAGTGTTTTGTATACTCAGTGTACACCCATTTGATTCTTGAAGAATATAACTTAGAAATGCGTCATGAGTTTAGTTTGACTGTTATACCCATCAGAACCCCAAATATAAGCTTTTTTAACTCCATTGTTTGTAAACAAAGTAATTGTAAACAAACACTGTATAGCGTCAATGTGGTTAAGACTATAATTTTGGTATCCTGGATGGTCAGTCCTCGTATCCATACTTCTGTCTATGAATTTGCGAATGCTTAAGTTTCTCCAGCCCCGTCCCTCCAGCTGTTTACCAAAACGGTGGTGGGGTAACCACTTTGTTATTGTTTGAACTGCAGATTGCCCCTTTAAAATATGTCAGATTACATGATRATACATTGATTCGTAACATTCTTGTACCTAATGATTGTGCTATAGTTGATAATAAAAAAAGCACCTTCATTTTATAGTCAGAGTATTTCAGTGTGTTTGTGTTGTATTGAGTTAATACTGCTACTGTAGAGTAGCAGTAATTGGGAGGGTACACAAAGACACGCGCTTTCTCTCTCTTTTGAGGACATGCTTGCAACACYCCTGTCTTTAGTCATTGCCTTGCAATAACTCCAAAGGGAGTTTAAAAACTGATTACATTAAATGTTTTTACATTTCATACTTGTATTGCTGATGCCGTTGGATGTATTTCTTTGTAAATGATGCAAAATTTGTACCGTTTCTGTTTATTTGATCATATTGAAACTGTGTTCTTCAACTTTTAAGGGCTCTTGACATRCAGGAACAATATTATACACAATTCAATCAGAATTTGTTGTGATAAATCATGTGATTTAAAASAGACAATGTTTTAATCAATAGAATTTTATCACACACTGTATTTGTTTTGATGTGGATTAGCAACAGGATTGTTCCTCATTCTGGTTTTAGACAGCAKGGCAAGGACCTCAATTATCCTCTATCCCTGACTGTGCCTTGCAGTCTGCACTCTGTAGACCTCCCCCACTGACTGGTGAATGCTGGGTAGTTACTGGCTTCGTCCCAAATGGCACCCTATTCCCTATATAGTGCACTACTTTTGACCAGAGACCAAATGTAGTGCACTATAAAAGGAAAAGGGTGCAATTAGGAACACACCCACTGTCTGCCCGTATTAGACCACATAGATCACATTGTTTCCTGGTAACGAGGCTTCCGTTAGGGGCRGTAAGGTGTTATCATGTTAAAGTCAAATATTGGCTCTGGCAGAAACAGTCGTAGGTGTTTTGACAGTCGCAGTCCCACAAAATCATATAATCCATTTGATTGTGCTACAAAAGAGGAAGGGATTCGATTTTTTTCCCCAAATGTGTTCATTCATTGCTCTTTTTCGCGGATTTTAAAGGTTTTTATTCCGTTTTTTTTTTTGCTTTGACAAATTTACGTAATGTCCTTGTTAACTACGGTCCCAAAAATGAAGACACCAGTGGCCAAGAAGAAGTGATGTGTATTGTGGAGCCTCTATTTCTCATTTGGGCCCCGTTCATGTGAACAGTGCAGGGGAGGAGGCTGAGACTGGCAGTGGCAGGGCATATGAGRCCTTGACCAGACCTCTCAAAGCCGGAGTAAGGACAATCACAGTGGGGKTTGTTACTCTGGCTGAAAGTCAGAACAGTCAGATCCWGTGGACAGCACACTGTGTTGGGAGGGAACAAAATAGCTTTTTCCATCAGGGGTCCAATACTTTTTTTTGTTTGCAGAGGAACTCAACTCATTGAGAGGATTGGTTGTGGTCTGGCTAGAGGATGCAGAGGACTTTATAGTGGGCAGGACACACTCTCATCATGGGCAGAATGAGGATATTAAAGGACCGGACTGTGGGTTTAGTCTCTAGTCCAGGGCTCTCCAACCCTGTTCCRGGAGAGCTACCCTCCTGTAGGTGTTTGCTCCAACCCCAGCTGTAATTAACCAGGTTCAGCTTATCAACCGGCTAATTATTAGAACCAGG
Organism: Salvelinus sp. IW2-2015; assembly: GCF_002910315.2. NCBI lineage: Eukaryota > Metazoa > Chordata > Actinopteri > Salmoniformes > Salmonidae > Salvelinus > Salvelinus sp. IW2-2015. The sequence continues at coordinate 34,054,806 of NC_036867.1, read as the reverse complement.
TGCGCTAGATTAGGGTTGGAGTGAAAACCTACGAGACAGTAGCTGTCCAGGAAGAGAGCCCTGGCCTAGTCTGTATTTAGCATAGAGTTACTACATCATAACTACGTGGCATAGTGCTGTTGGCTGACGTAAATCTCAGGCATTAAGGTAGAAGGTTGAAAGGTGATGACAGGTTTATTGTTTTGTAGATGTTGTGTAACATGTTCTGGATTTCCCATTGTTGTGTAATCACTCGCCGTGGCATTGAAGTTCTCAGTTATTGTCCTCAGGGCATTGATTTCATTGTGTTATCTCCTCCTTATTGCCTTCAGCATAATGTTTCAGGGGGGGAAATATTACATTTAAAAAAGTATATATTTTATTTCACCTTTGTTTAACTTATTTAACCAGGTAGGCCAGTTGAGAACAAGTTCTCGTTTACAACTGCGACCTGGCCAAGATAAAGCAAAGCAGTGTGACACAGACAACGGGGCGGCAGGTAGCCTAGTGGTTAGAGTGTTGGGCCAGTAACCGGAAGGCTGTTAGATTGAATCCCCGAGCTGACAAGGTAAAATCTGTCATTCTGCCGCTGAACAAGGCGGCAGTTCCTTGTTCAGTTCCTAGGCCGTCATTGTAAATAAGAATTTGTTCTTAACTGACTTGCCTAGTTAAATAAAGGTAAAATAAAAAACAACAGAGTTACACATGGAATAAACAAATGTACAGTCAATAACACAATATAAATGTCTATATACAGTGTGTGCAAATGAAGTAAGATTAGGGAGGTAAGGCAATAAATAGGCCATAGTGGTGAAATAATTGCAATTTACACTGYAGTGATAGATGTGKAGAAGATGAATGTGCAAGTAGAGATACTGGGGTGCAAAGGAGCAAAAATAATAATAATATGGAAATTAGGTAGTTGGGTGGGCTATTTACAGATGGGCTGCGTACAGGTGCAGTGATCTGTAAGCTGCTCTGACTGCTGATGCTTAAAGTTAGTGAGGGAGATATGAGTCTCCAGCTTCAGTGACTTGCAGTTCGTTCCAGTCATTGGCAGCAGAGAACTGGAAGGAAAGGTGGCCAAAGGCTTTGGGGGTGACCAGTGAAATATACCTGCTGGAGTGCGTGCTATGGGTGGGTGTTGCTATGGTGACCAGTGAGCTGAGATAAGGTGGGGCTTTACCTAGCAAAGACTTATAGATGACCTGGAGCCAGTGGGTTTGGCGACGAATATGAAGCGAGGGCCAGCCAACGAGAGCATACAGGTCGCAGTGGTGGGTAGTACATGGGGCTTTGGTGARAAAACGGATGGCACTGTGATAGACCGCATCCAATTTGCTGAGTAGAGTGTTGGAGGCTATTTTGTAAATGACATCGCCGAAGTCYAGGATCGGTAGGATYGTCAGTTTACGTGGATATGTTTGGCAGCATGAGTGAAGGATTCTTGGTTGCGAAATAGGGTGTAAGATTGTACATCCAGTACAATTTTTTTGTAAATGAGTCTGTAACAATACTAAAGTTGTTACAGTAAAGTTGATAGTGAAGGAATAGATCGATACAACTCATTGAACTTCATTGATCCAGACCCAAATCCAGAACCTAACCTGTCCTTAACCCAAACCCTAATCGTCAGTAGTGATAACCCTAACCACCCTGACCCTAATCATTAACCACCAAGCGATAGACGTATCCCACAAGGCATTTCACAATCTGCTGAGAAAAGAGCATAACTGTACCAGCACTGTACAACAGAGCTGTTGTGGTTTTCTGTGACTGTGAGATTGAGGTAGGATAGAATGGTTTCGAATGTTCCCTTCCATTGTGTTTCAAAGTGACATGTGACAACAGAGCTGTTTAACATATAGTGGTTGGCTCCATGTGTTTCTCTGATGTAGGACCAACCACTGCCTATGATGGATCAAGCGATTAACATAGGAAGCTATAATGACTTCCATTGTGAGGGGACAACAATGGAATCTTTCAGATGACAACATGGACACAGGAGGCGGTGGGGAGCAGTCCGAMCATTTCAAAGTCCAGGCGGGGTCTCGTAATGTGAAGACCTGACAGGAGCTGTAGCAGAGCGCACTCAGAAGCAAGTGCGTGTCCCAAATGGTGCCCTATTCCCTAAATAGTGCAGTCCTTTTGACCAGCTCCCTATGGGTCCTGGTCAAAAGTAATGCACTYCATAAGGAATATGGTCTCATTTGGAGATTAAATTATAGCATTGAAATAGACAGGAAGRATTTTACGGCTGTTGTTTCCGCTTGGCCATGTAGGGAACCCTTGAGAAAGAGATTCATATCTCACCTGGCTAAATAAATAAAGGAGAAATTAAATTTTTTAAAGGAAGTATAAGAACATGACCTGCCTGAGCAAGCTTGTGTGTAATGGGCGATGTCCAGGAAATCTGACATTCCTCACATTACGTATCATTATTATGATGTTCATTAACTACAGCTTAGCCCAGGAGCCAAGACCGAAATCAGCAGGAATTAGACTTAAGCTCCGTTTCCACTGGACTTGGTCTGTCACCTCACCTTACTTAAACTCACTTCCTCGTCGTTGTCTAGCAACAGTTTTGCGCTTATGTAACACAAGCAAGTGGTTTGTGATCTTAGGAATGAATCATGGTCAGGTTTTTGTCAGGTTTTTTCTTTATTTGATATCAACTTTTTTTATGTACAGATTTCTCCACACTATGGATATAACTGATAATGGACATGTAGCCTTGTGGCACTATAATGTCTGATCAATTCAGAGTCAGAAAACCACAACAGAGCAATATACAATATAATATATATATATATATATATATGATATGTCTGTGGTAAATCAGTAATATTGGCCTCTAACTAGAGAGAATGTATAGTGGAAATTTCAGCAGAAATGAAACAAATACAATCAGATCCTGAAATATCCATGAAGTCATTGTCTTGTCAAGTTGTTGCAATCAAGTCCTTATATTTAACCATTTAAAACACACATTCCCAAATACTTAGTACATTCCTGACATGAATGATTATTTGCTTTCTACAATATGTTATACTTTTTCTCTTTGTTCTATTTACAATTTGTATGATTAATTATTCCTGTAATGCGTTGTTGATTGAGTAACTGTGTAGGCTAAGGCTATAAGAAGGGATACATTTTTTATGGCCTTGCTAGTGAGAAACCAGCTCCATTCAAACTGGCTTCATGTAGTTATTGGACAATAATGATGCTGTAAAAAAAATAGTTTGTACAGTATTGCGATAAGATATGATATCCAAGACAATCATTGACATTGACATACAGAATAATCAACCTTGGTCAGAATAGTTTACAGTCATTTCACAGACAACATACTGCTTGTCAGCAAATTATCTGGCACCATTGCACACTATCTCTTACACAGTACCAACAGCAGGCACAGCGACATATTAGGAAGAAATGGCAGCTTTAAATGCTGTAGTCTCTTTGGTTCCATAAAGAATTTCTGTTTGATAAATGTAGGTGATATTTTTGCAAACATGACATGCACAAAACCCTGTTTGAGTGATTGAAATAAGTACCAGCATTGTGTGCAAATTCTGTCTCAGTATATGGAGAAAGATTTGTCCCAGCAAGAGTACTCAATAACTATAGCTAATGTAAATAAGCATGAAAAAGCTTTAAATAAGCAGTGTTTTATTCACCATCGATAGAGAAACGGCAGAGGCTACTGAGAATACTGCTCTCACTTCTCAATAACTCATCAAACATATTCCATGGACCTCTTCCTATGTGGGGTATTGGTAGTGTGTACGTGTGTCTGTCTTCTCTGTAGCGGTATAGGCATTTGTAAGATGCAGGGCTCCTCTTGAAGGCACACGCAGGAGGTGACCAGCAGAGAGCCAGCCACCAGGTGTAGAAACCCCGCCGTCCAGCCACAGAACAGGGCATCCCCAAACTCCCAGCGCGGCACAATGGCCGGCACGGCCTCATCGAAGAACCGCATGACCGTCAGGTGAGCGATGTAAGACACAGGTATGAGACCCAGTGTCCCTGCGACCAAGCACAATATCCCCCCCAGCATCTTCATCAATCTCTTCACCCTCAACCCCTCAGACCCCTGGTTGCAGCTGTTGATCCAGTAGATTCCAGGAATGGCTAGCAGGAGACCCAGGAGGCCTGTGGCCACTGTTACACACATGAGGATCCGGGCTAGTTTGATGTCCGGAGGGAGGCCGAGGAGACTGTCATAGGGTCTGCACTCCAGAATTCCAAGGTCCTGCACCACACATGTCTCCCACAGGCCCAGCTCGTAGCTCTCCGCGGGCAGCAGGTCGGTGGACAGGGTCAGCCAGGTGGACATGATGGTGGTGGCCAGTGAGCAGATCCAGGCACCAATAGAGAAGAAGACCCCGAGGAGTTCCATAGCGCACACCCCCGGATCCATAGTGCTGCCCACTGAGTGGCCACTCTCTGGCTCAGCTCAGCTCTGGCTCCCGAGCTGCCTGCTCCCCCTGTCTCTCTGTGCCACAGTCAGCTGCAGCCAGGGCTCCCGACTGCTTCTCTCTGCTCCTGTCTTTCTGAACTGCAGCCAGTTGAAGCAAGAGGAAGCTACGGCCAGTAGGTTCCTATCGAGGCTCAATTTGTTCAAAAGACTGTACGCCCAATTAGGGTTTACTACTACCAGCATGGGCTGGGAGGGAATAACTTATTCAAATGATCAGTAGCTCACTCACATGCACGCATCATCTGCAGTTGAGAGGAGGAAGGTAGCGGCTTGATGACATGTTGTCCTCCCCTTGCAGGCTTGCTTCAGCCACTGCTTTGCTCAGTGGTCAGGAGAGAGTGACTGAGTGAGAGTCAGACGCATTGAACAACAGCATCATTCAGATCTATGGTGATGTCCATTTCCACACACACAGTGAGGAGGTTGTAGCCTAACGCAGGATGCTTTTAAAATGCAGACAGGATGTTATAAAAATACTGATTTACACACACACACACACACACACACACACACACACACACACACACACACACACACACACACACACACACAGGGGTGTCGTGAGGATGGGGGGATAGTGGGGGCATAATGGAGGGAGGCATAATGATTCTCCTCTGGAAGAATTTTGCATTTTTCAAACACCTGAAAGAACCTTTCCCTGCAATCTAGAGCCATAATCATAATGCCTAATTCTATGTCAAAAATATTATATTACAGAGAAACAACAAAAGATTTTCGTTTTGATTTATTCATCAAGAAGGAATCAATAGGCTACAACTTGATCAAGTGATACTGAACAAAAWTGTAAACGTAACATGCAACAATTTCATCGATTTTACTGTTCATATAAGGAAATGAGTCAATTCAAATGAATTCATTAGGCCCTAATCTATGGATTTCACATGACTGGGCAGGGGCGTAGCCATGGTTGTCCTGGGAGGGCATAGGCCCATCCACTTGGAAGCCAGGCCCACCCACTGGGGAGCCAGGCCGAGGCAATCAGAATGAGTTTTCCCTCACAAAAATGGCTTTATTACAGACAGAAATACTCATCAGTTTCATCAACTGTCCGGGTGGCTGGTCTCAGACGATCCCGCAGGTGAAGAAGCTGGATATGGAGTTCCTGGGCTGGCGTGGTTACACGTGGTCTGTGCTTGTGAGGCCGGTTGGACGTACTGATAAATTCCCTTTAACGACGTTGGAGATGGTTAATGTGCCATTTATGGGCATGACGCCACTGAACACACGCACGCACACACACACACACGGTGAAAATGCTATTTTCTCTCACTACTAGCTTGGTCTCTTTAGAAACTGTGGGGCCTCATGGAGTGTTGCCAGGGAGATGAGATTAAATAAGAATAAAACTGACTGTGTGTACCTTTTAAAATAAGGCTGATGGTAATGGGAGAAGACATCAGATTCTTTGGTTGCTATGTCAACTAAAAAGACAAAACAAGCTATGCTGCTACTTMGGCATTGACATGTCATCTATAGATTTAGGAGACTCTGAATTGATCAAATACATTCAATAGCCTGTTTATGAAATGCTATTTTAAAGAAATCAAGTGATTGTTTTACTATACAGAGGTACTCAAAGTGGTGCATTTATTTGATTTGGAACAGTATCCGGTGATATACATTCCTTTTTCCTGTATCAGATCTCTGACATACAGAGCTTGCGACCCAAGTAGGAGGCTGAATATGCAGGCCATGTCAAGGAGAGAAGAACAAACATTTTCAACACACAATAGTACACAAATAACCCTCTTTATAGAGGCGGTTTAGTCGTCTGGTGGTCTCTCTGAGTGAACAGTAGCCTATGCACTGAGATGAATAAACGGATTAAAATATTTATTTATTTATTTCAGCCACAAGGTGTCACCATTTCACTACTCACAATTCCACCTTCGTGCGTTGACAGGTTGAGCAAATGCATTGTGGGAAGCATACATTTATGACGTCTTCTCTCTATTTTCTGAACAGGTTTGGCTGGTGACAACCTAAC
>NC_036867.1:34014874-34045137 GCF_002910315.2 Salvelinus sp. IW2-2015 | reverse complement strand
AATGGACTTCCTGGATGAGCCCTTCCCTGATGTCAGCACCTACGAAGACTTCCACACCATTGACTGGCTCCGGGAGAAGTCACGTGACACAGACCGCCATAGGAAGGTGAGGGGCGAGCACACACCACACCAGCTCTACACTCTAAGCATTTTCTTCTTCATCCCCAGAGGATATAATTCTTCTTCATCCTCTTCTTCATAATTGTCATCACCATAGAAAAACTCTTGATGTCCACCTGATTATGTTAACCTGATGATCCGTTGAACCTGCCGCTGATGGTTGATTGATGGTTGTTCTAGATCACCACCAAGAGTAAGGAGTCTTACTGGGAGCTGATTAAGAGTCTTCTGGATGCCTGGTCAGGATGGGTGGTGATGCTGCTCATAGGAATGCTCACAGGTAGGAACCGCAGAGGCACCTGCAAAAGGTCTGACCTCTTTGGTACCGCGCTAGTTCTCTTGTAGTATGGCGCACATGAGATTTGCTTCTGGCTGCCGGGATTCATACTGCACACACATGACATGACACGTGGCCTCTAACAACCAATCAAAGCCACACAGCCAGAGTTGTGAAGTACCACGTCTGGTCTGAATCCTTTTGATAGGCTTGCTGTTCCCTGCTAGTGTGATCTGTGATCTCGTGCTGTGTGTCCTCCCGTGTAGGACGCTGGCTGGAGTGATCGACCTGGCTGTGGACTGGATGACCGATCTGAAAGAAGGGGTGTGTCTGTCTGCATTCTACTACAGCCACGAGCAGTGCTGCTGGACCTCCAACGAGACCACCTTCGACGACAGAGACAAGTGTCCGCAGTGGCAGAAGTGGGCCGAGCTGATGACCGGTCACTCTGAGGTCAGCAGATCAATAACCGCTAACCAGACGTCCTCTTGATTTAAAGCCCCAGTACTGCGTTTGCGTTTTAGCCCGACGAACGGCAGCCGTCACGTGGCTAGATAAAGGGGTGTGGCTTGGGGAAATGTAACCACTCTCAGTTTCTGAGGTTTATCTTGGTGTTTGTTGTGGTAGCGGGTGGGATGATTGTGTATCAGGTTGTTAAATCCATATATTCCACCTGTTCTTGTTTCTCCAGGGTSCCGGGGCGTATGTGTTGAATTACTTCCTGTATGTGTTGTGGGCGCTATTATTCTCTTTCCTGGCTGTGTCTCTAGTAAGAGTCTTTGCCCCCTACGCCTGTGGGTCAGGTATCCCTGAGGTGAGTGTTTTGAAATGGTAGCGTTCACTAATAGAAAATAACCGTGCTACAGTATTTGAAATACTACGTTTTCCTTGGCTGAAAAGAGTGTGCGTTCATTTCCGATAACAGCACAGTTGCAAAGGTTATATCAATGAGGGGCTGCTGTGTGTCGTCTTGGGTAGATCAAGACCATCCTGAGTGGGTTCATCATCCGGGGGTACCTGGGGAAGTGGACCCTGCTGATCAAGACGGTGACCCTGGTCCTGGCTGTGTCCTCCGGGCTCAGCCTGGGGAAGGAGGGGCCCCTGGTTCACGTGGCCTGCTGCTGRGGTAACCTCTTCTGCTCCCTGTTCTCCAAATACAGCAAGAACGAGGGCAAGCGCAGAGAGGTACGGTTATAGCCCATTACGCTCCCATTTTTYCGGAAATAATACAATTTGGGGAAATGAAACCATTTTTAATTAAGTATTTAGTTTTAGTTTGTATGCAACGCGGCTTGTATTTTGTGCAGGTGTTATCTGCCGCTGCCGCTGCTGGGGTGTCAGTGGCTTTTGGAGCTCCGATTGGAGGAGTTCTCTTCAGCCTGGAGGAGGTGTTGTATACTCAAGCCTATTTATAAATCACCTGCTGTGTCCATTCAATCAAATGTCATCTCATTTCCAGATATGTTACTGTTATTTTTTTGATCCATTGCCTTTGYAATGCTAAAGTGTTTCAGTTGYYCTGCCGTCGSTATGTAATCTCTGTCCTCTTCAGGTGAGTTACTACTTCCCTCTGAAGACTCTGTGGCGCTCCTTCTTCGCTGCGTTGGTGGCGGCCTTCACCCTGCGCGCCATCAACCCGTTCGGCAACAGCAGACTGGTCCTGTTCTACGTGGAGTACCACACCCCCTGGTACATGGCTGAGCTGGTCCCCTTCATACCTAGACGCCTATGGGGGGGGTTTCGGGGCGCTCTGGGGAACCCTCTTCATCCGGGGGAACATCGCCTGGTGTAGGAGGAGAGAAGACCACTCTGCTGGGGAAGTACCCGTCCTCGAGGTAACTAACTGTGGCACCCTATTCCCTGGCCTATATAGGGCACTACTTTTGACCAGGGCCCATAGGGTAGTTCTTGCATTGAGTTACTTGTTACGAGCACTGATTTAGCAGAGAGGCCAAATCACAATCTTCTAAATAGATACTATCTTAGTTGAATGCACTAATTGTACAGTTGAAGTCGTAAGTTTACATACACTTAGGTTGGAGTCATTAAAACTAGTTTTTCAACCACTCACAAATTTCTTGTTAACAAAACTATAGTTTTGGCAAGTCGGTTAGAGACATCTACTTTGTGCATGACACAAGTATTTTTCCAAACAATTGATTACAGACAGATTATTTCACTTGTAATTCACTGTATCACAATTCCAGTGGGTCAGAAGTTTACATACACTAAGTTGACTGTGACTTTAAACAGCTTGGAAAATTCCGAAAAGTATGTCATGGCTTTAAAGCTTCTGATAGGCTAATTGACATCATTTGAATCAATTGGAGGTGTACTTGAGGATATAGTTCAAAGCCTACCTTCAAACTCATGGCTCTTTGCTTGACATCATGGGAAAATCAAAAGAAATCAGCCAAGAATTGTAAAAAGAAATTGTAGACCTCCACAAAAAATTGTAGACCTCCACAAGTCTGGTTCATCCTTGGGAGCAATTTCCAAACGCCTGAAGGTACACGTTCATCTGTACAAACAATAGTACGCAAGTTTAAACACCGTGGGACCACGCAGATGTCATACCGCTCAGGAAGAAGACATGTTCTGTCTCCTAGAGATGAACGTACTTTGGTGCGAAAAGTGCAAATCAATCCAGAAACAACAGCAAAAACCTTGTGAGAAGCTGGAGGAAACAGGTACAAAAGTATCAATATCCACAGTAAAACGAGTCCTATATCGACATAACCTAAAAGGCCGCTCAGCAAGGAAAAAAGCCACTGCCCAAACACCACACTAAAAAAGCCAGACTACGGTTTACAACTGCACATGGAGACAAAGATTGTACTTTTGGAGAAATGTCCTCTGGTCTGATGAAACAAAATTGAACTGTTTGGCCATAATGAGTATTGTTATGTTTGGAGGAAAAGGGGGAGGCTTGCAAGCCGAAGAACATCACCCAACTCAACTGTGAAGCACGGGGGTGGCAGCATCATGTTGTGGGGGTGCTTTGTTGCAGGAGGGACTGGTGCACTTCACAAAATAGATGCCATCATGACGATGAAAATGATGGATATATTGAGGCAACATCTCAACACATCAGTCAGGAAGTTAAAGCTTGGTCACAAATGGGTCTTCCAAATGGACAATGACCCCAAGCTGTGGCAAAATGGCTTAAGGAAACAAAGTCAAGGTATTGGAGTCGCCATCACAAAGCCCTGACCTCAATCCCATAGAAAATTTGTGGGCAGAACTGAAGAAGTGTATGCAAGCAAGGAGCCTACAAACCTGACTCAGTTACACCTCTGTCAGGAGGAATAGGCCAAAATTCATCCAACTTATTGTGGGAAGCTTGTGGAAGGCTACCCAAAACGTTTGACCCAAGTTAAACAATTTAAAGGCAATGCTACCAAATACTAATTGAGTGTATGTAAACCTCTGACCCACTGGGAATGTGATGAAAGAAATAAAAGCTGAAATAAATAATTCTCTCTACTATTATTCTGACATTTCACATTCTTAAAAATAAGTGGTGATCCTAATGACCTAAGACAGGGAATTTTTACTTGGATTAAATGTCAGGAATTGTGAAACTGAGTTTAAATGTATTTGGCTAAGGTGTATGTAACTCCGACTTCAACTGTAGCTGAGTTGCTCTGGATAAGAGCAACTGCTAAATGACTCAAATGTAATGCCAGTTCTGCTTCTTGCTTGTTTTTTGGGATCTTTGCCGGTTTACTGTAAAGCACTTCGTGAGAACTGCGATGTAAAAGGCCTTCATTAATAAATGATTGTGATTTGATTGATTAAGGTATCGTGATAACGGGTATTACCGCGGTCCTGGCGTTCCCTAACCCGTACACGCGGCGCAGCACAGCGAGCTCATCTCCGAGCTGTTCAACGACTGCGGTGCCTGGAGTCCTCTCAGCTGTGTGACTACGTTAATAACCCCAACATGAGCCGTCCGGTGGGACGCATCCCAGACCCGCCTCTGGGCCCGGGGTCTACAGCGCTCTGTGGCAGCTGGCCCTGGCTCTAATCTTAAGATTGTAATAACTATCTTCACTTTTGGCATTAAGGTCAGTATGCTGTACGGCATGGCTAGATGGGGGTTATGATAGCTGACGTAAGCAGCTGTGAAATGTTACTGAACTGCTAATGAATGCATTATGTATGGGTTATGAAATGTGAAAGTGTTAGGTCCTTTTCAAATAAATGTGACCAAGTTTTGATCCCAGATATTGTGAGTAGGATAACCGTGCTCTTGGGTGATTGTTGTGTTCAGATCACCTCTCAACCATGTTGTTTTATGTCCTCTGTGTTGTGTTCAGATCACATCTCAACCATGTTGTTTTATGTCCTCTGTGTTATGTTCAGATCCCGTCTGGGCTGTTTATTCCTAGTATGGCTGTGGGGCCATCGCTGGGCGAATCGTGGGCATCGCTGTGGGAGCATGGCCTACCATCACCACGACTGGCTCATCTTTAAGAACTGGTGTCGCCCAGGAGCCGACTGTGTTACCCCAGGTCTCTACGCTATGGTGGGCGCTGCCGCATGTCTGGTGAGTTATCATCAGGGTGTGTTCATTAGGCACCAAACGGAAGAAGACAGACTGAACGGGGAGGGATTACTCTATAAAATAAACACTCAGGTCATCAACTTTTGTTTTGTTGTTATAGGAGGTGTGACCCGGATGACAGTGTCCCTGGTGGTCATATATGTTTGAGCTGACCGGTGGTCTGGAGTACATCGTCCCCCTCATGGCCGCAGCCGTCACCAGTAAGTGGGTAGCGGACGCCTTTGGGAAGGAGGGTATCTACGAGTCCCATATCCAACTCAACGGCTACCCCTACCTGGACGTCAGGGACGAGTTCACGCACAGGTATTACGGGATACATATTAGGAACTTTGTCATTCCTRCTCCTCAGGYGAGGAACCTCACACCTCCCCTAGTCCAAGTCTTAACCCTGCAGTAGTCAAGAGTCACCCCTTCTCGAAGGGCTGGTTTTACCAGACACATATTAAGCATAGTCCTGAACTAAAAATATATTTCAATGGAGATTCTCCATTGAGCATGCTTTTGCTTCCAGGAGTTGGATTAATCTGTGTCTGAGAAACAGACCCTAAGAATTCCCAATGTGATCCGTACACAGGACCCTGGCCACGGATGTGATGCGTCCCAGGCGCAGTGAGCCCCCGCTGGCCGTGTTGACCCAGGACAGCACCACGGTGGAGGACGTGGAGACGCTCATCAAGGACACCGACTACAACGGCTTCCCTGTGGTCGTGTCCCGAGAGTCAGAGCGCCTCATCGGCTTCGTCCAGCGCAGGGAACTCACTGTGGCCATCAGTAAGACATTAACCCTGGCTCTCACGCACACACACACATTTAAAAAAACTGTATTCAAATCCACAAATCACATTACGATCAAGAAGGATTGGATGCATAGACACTTAAGGATACAAAAAGCACATTCTCCATACAGTAGGATGCCCATAACAGCTGAAAGAGAACAGTACCTTGCTAATTGCTTTGCTCAAGTCTTAGGCGGGCCTGCAATCTGAAGGCCGTGAACTGTAAGCCTATGTAACATGGCCGAGGCTGCCAAATATCAGTGCTGCCGACATGCACTCATATCCAAGGCTGTGCATGCGTGATATGAGGGGCTTGTATTTAAGAAGGTTTTCAGCAAAGGCCCACTCCATCCAACAATCAAATGAGCAACCCACGTCCAAAATGACCTCCTCTCTCTGGCCTCCCTCGACAACATCAATATCTAGGGTACTAATAAAGGTTCCATTTKACAAAATAGTGGGACTGTTACATTAGGTTGTTTTCACCGTGAAATGACAGGCTAAATATACGTTTTTTGTTTGGAGAARGTGAATTATAAGTTGTGTTCAATAGCTACTGTCAGTCCCATATAAAGCCATCAGCATGTGTTGAGCAATACTGTATTTAATGTGTCGGTTCATTGTTATCTGTCGTGTCTGAGGAGCCACTGATATTTCACCCTCTCTCACCCTCTCTCTCAGAGACTGCCCGTCAGAAGCAGGACGGGGTGGTGAGCAGCTCTGTGGTCTACTTCACGGAGGACAACCCCCAGGTGGCCGAGGCCTGCGACCCCCAGCCCCTGAAGCTGCGGCGCATCCTGAACCTCAGCCCCTTCACTGTCACGGACCACACCCCCATGGAGACCGTGGTGGACATCTTCAGAAAGCTGGGCCTCCGACAGTGTCTGGTCACCAGAAGCGGGTGAGTCTGTTATCAGTCAATTAACACAATCGAACACAGTTTTCGTCCACCAGATGAGTTTAGAATGTATTATGTTGTAGTCCTCGGGCAGTTGCCCATGAGCGACATACAGTCCAGGGCCCGGTTTCCCGATAGCGATGGAATTTAGGCTTACGGCTGTTTTAACAACGGATCTTTCCCGCAACGGCGCGAAAAATGTAACGAATACGTTTCCCAAAACACCACCCAGATAGAACGTTCGCTAAATGCGTTATTGATGCATTAGCGCAATAATAATAGGATCGAAAGAAAGACGGCGCTGCTTTCGGATCAGCGTTCTCCCTTTTCAAATCTTACCTTAACATTAGAATTATTCCACAACACTGACGACAGATCAGCTCCTATGAGATATTATCACCTATGGCAACAAATATTAAAGTGTCTAATTCTTACCCTATAACAATGCACTAAATCAAGTGCAACTTTAGTAACGGTGGCTTTGGGCAACAGCTCAGAGATTTATGTATGCTCCTTTTTGAAGGTTCTAACCAATAAACTTAGCCTTAAGATGCTTTTGGCTCATTTTAATTTGGTGTTTAGATTTATGAAAACTATAGACTCTGTTGAATCATTTCTGAGGTTTATTGGATGGTGGAATGATTTGTATTCGGTTTTGTCCCCCCCCCCCTCTCTAGGCGTCTGTTGGGCATCATCACTAAGAAGGATGTCCTCCGTCACATGGCCCAGATGATGAACCAGGACCCAGAATCCATCATGTTTAACTAGTTGCCCAAGAAGAAGAAMAAGCTTTATTATCCCCAGGACCTCTTTGCCCCTCCCCTCCCTTAGACTGTAAATAGTCTAACGCTACTGTAACCTGTAATGAAGAAAAGTCACTTCTCAAATACAGGCCCCCCAGTGTTTAGAATGTAGGGATGGAGCAAGAGGGGTGAAGWAAGAGGGGGATCAGGACTAAGATGGATAAATGCAACAAAGAAAATGGAAGGATGAATAAAGAGGGGTGTAAGGACAAAGGAGGAGGATGAATGAAGAGGGTGTGCGGACCAGGAAAGAGGGATCAAGAGGGAGGGMTGGAGGAATAGGYGTGTGAGGACCAAGATGGAGAGATGAAGGAAGAGAGGTGTCGATCATGGCAAGGAGGGAAGCATCTTATGTCTGGGATGAGTTGTTTTAGTTTGATGTGCTGCTGACCCCATATTTATGTTTTCAGTGACGCTTCAACGCCTACTGGTAACTGACTTCAGTCTACGTTGTCAATGTTAAGTTGGTGGTCCTTAGAACCCATTGTTCCCAGGGTATATTTCACATGTCGATGTTACTTTGACATTTGCGGCTTCTCAAATGTTCCTCAATACTGAACTGTAATAACATAGTTTTAACACTGGTACTGTATGTATTTGCTAGAAMACCGCGTATCATGTCAATTGATTTAGTTTATCCAGGGTATGTTTTTTGTTGTTGTTTTTTTTGCAATGAAGAATGCACTTTGGAGGGAAAAAAAGCTGAGCCAGGAAACGCCACCAAGTACAATGTTTTTCTTGTTACTTTCTAGTTCTCACTCCATGCTGTCCCTCACCAGCMTCATAGGTTTTGTTTTAATATGCAGAGGGAATGTATTGTGGAAAATGACTGTGGAAATATTGAACCTGCCTCACTTCCGTTCTGTTTGTTTTATTCTATACTTGTCAGTCCAGACAAGAGCCAGTGTGGTTGTGTGGATTTAGCCACACTAMGTTCTCTTTGTCTTTTCATACCAGAAAGATAATTCCATTTTTATTCATATTTTTTCAAATCCATCCATCCATTGTTACTACTGTATTGAGAAACTATCGATTTGTCATTATCTCAAGCAATTGAACACTACTGTAGTTGTTTATATTTGTCATTATAATATGAGCTGTTCTTTAACATTACTGTAACTTGGACCTGGTACAGAAACGGATATTTGCACTTTTGTTGCTGTTTGTAAATAATGTCCAAGTGATGCACAATATACTATTTGCAATGTACGCAGTTCTGACATGAAATTAAAGGGACGTTGTGTCAACAAGAATTAGATTGTYTTTATGTAATTGTATTATATAACAGATACAAAGTTTAAGACATAATTCAATGTATGATACTCATCACATGCTAGTAATATCTTTGTCATATGTGATGTTGAAACACAAGGAACCCCGAGGAAAATGAATAATTGAGGGTTGCTATAATAAACTCYGCAAAAAAAGAAACGTCCCTTTTTCAGGACCCTGTCTTTCAAAGATAAATCGTAAAAATCCAAGTAACTTCACAGATCTTCATTGTAAAGGGTTTAAACYCTGTTTCCCATGCTTATTCAATGAACCATAAACAATTAATGAACATGCACCTGTGGAACGGTCGTTAAGACACTAACAGCTTACAGACGGTAGGCAATTYAGGTCACAGGTATGAAAACTTAGGACACTAAAGAGGCCTTTCTACTGACTGTGAAAAACACCAAAAGAAAGATGCCCAGGACCCTTGCTCATCTGCGTGAATGTGCCTTGGGCATGCTGCAAGGAGGCATGAGGACTGCAGGTGTGGCCAGGGCAATAAATTGCAATGTCCGTACTGTGAGACGCCTAAGACAGCGCTACAGGGAGACAGGACGGACAGCTGATCGTCCTTGCAGTGGCAGACCACGTGTAACACCTGCACAGGATCGGTACATCCAGACATCACACTTGCGGGACAGGTACAGGATAGCAACAACTGCCCAGTTACACCAGGAACACACAATCCCTCCATCAGTAATCAGACCGTCCGCAATAGGCTGAGAGGCTGGACTGAGGGCTTGTAGGCCTGTTGTAAGGCAGGTCCTCACCAGACATCACCGGCGACGTCACCTATGGGCACAAACCCACCGTCGCTGGACCAGACAGGACTGGCAAAAAGTGCTCTTCACTGACAAGTTGCGGTTTTGTCTCACCAGGGGTGATGGTCGGATTCGCGTTTATCGTTGAAGGAATGAGCGTTACACCGAGGCCTGTACTCTGGAGRGGGAMCGATTTGGAGGTGGAGGGTCCGTCATGGTCGGGGGCGATGTGTCACAGCTTAATCGGACTGAGCTTGTTGTCATTGCAGGCAATCTTAATGCTGTGCGTTACAGGAAAGACATCCTACTCCCTCATGTGGTGCCCTTCCTGCAGGCTCATCCTGACATGACCCTCCAGCATGACAATGCCACCAGCCATACTACTTGTTCTGTGCGTGATTTCCTGCAAGACAGGAATGTCAGTGTTCTGCCATGGCCAGCGAAGAGCCTGGATCTCAATCCCATTGAGCACGTCTGGGACCTGTTGGATCGGAGTGCGAGGGCTAGGGCCATTCCCCCCAGAAATGTCTGGGAACTTGTAGGTGCCTTGGTGGAAGAGTGGGGTAACATCTCACAGCAAGAACTGGCAAATCTGGTGCAGTCCATGAGGAAGAGATGCACTGCAGTACTTAATGCAGCTGGTGGCCACATCAGATACTGACTGTTACTTTTGATTTTGACCCCCCTTTGTTAAGGGAGACATTATTCAATTTCTGTGGAACTTGTTCAGTTTATGTCTCAGTTGTTGAATCTTGTTATCTTCATACAAATATTTACACATGTTAAGTTTGCTGAAAATAAACGCAGTTGACAGTGAGAGGATGTTTTTTTTGTTYCTGAGTTTATTATTTAGAGGTTCTACTGACAAACAGGTCATAGTCACATTATTTTAAAAAGGAGGACCAAGTTCTAAGATCAGGTCATCCCATAATAGCCTGCGTTTGACACCTGTGCTGTTTTAAAATTCAAATAGGGTTATTTACACATAGTGTTTAATTATAAAATAAGACTGTGAAACTATTTGAGATACAACACAACACACTGTACAAKCTCTTAATTGTCAGTGTTACTGTTTTGCAATAAAATATTTGAACGTGAGAGTGAGCTTTCAGTAATAGACAGCAGAGGGCACTGTTGGCGTGCAAACAAGCTACAAATGTATGACATTCATTTGAAATTATTACTGTAAACAATGTAACCTAATAGCTAATGTAGCTAGCAGAATTTTTTTTTTATTAACTGTTGCTAGCTAGATGATATCATCACACATTGGATCGAGCTAGCTAGCAAGCTACATACKGTTTGCTGTGAGTACTGTACTTGGCTCCACGCATACAGTAGATGCGGGTTCATCGTCTGCTACTAGCTATAATACTAACGTTACTGCTGGAAGTCCAGTGTCCTGGCTCTTGATTTTTTCAGAACGAATCTGAACTGAGACGAGCGGCTGGATGCAGATTACTGGTAGTTGGCTAACTAGCTAGTTAATAATCCCTTGATATATTAGTGACAGGAATTGCTTAATTGTAGTCTAAATGAATTGACCGCTGATATTTGTTAGCATKATTTCAGTGTTTGCTGGTAGCTCCTAGAGACAGTTAGCCWACGGAAGCTAGCTAGCTGGCTAGCTGGAGGAGCCAGAGACAGRGAGGACATGCTAGCTAGRGGCTAGCTAGTTAGCRTCATCTAGCTYGCTAACGTTGGCTARGTTTGCGCTCCTTGATTCAGCGTTGATTTATAACTTTAGCTGCATTTAATCAAATGTAAGCTAGCTAACTATTTAACACTACTATTTTAACTAGCTAGATAGTTGTGTCTGTATAGCAAATCATTCGTAATATTTCAAGTTAGCTAGCTAGTTATCCATTTTGTTTAGCACAAAAGCTACCTAGCTAGCTATCTCATTTACTAAGCTAGCCAGCTAGCATGGCTAAACCAATAACACTAGCTAGCAACTTTCASAACATGTGAAGTAGCTAGCTAACTAGCTCGGTAACTAACGTTAGCTAAGTAAATTCTGTATCAATGCTTCAATAAAAATGGGGCTTTATTGCTGTGTAACGTTAGTGTGTAATTCTCAGTTCAGTAGTCCATCTAAATACTATTGTTATTAACTAGRTACTCATTGTTACACTGACTGTAATTACACTGTGTTGCTTAGTTTGTGTTACAATGAGGTCTATTGTTTGGAGTACTTGTTATAATAATTCTGTATCCCCTTTGGATTTTAGGTCTACAGGAAAGCGAAGAATTACTGAAGAATGAAGTACAATCATTTCAGCAATCCTCTTCTTCATCCTCAGTCCTCTTGTCCACAACCGATCATATTTGTAGTTTGATCTGGAACACGAGTGACCTAAAACCTCTGGACAGTTCCTGACTGGACTCTGTTATCTCTGCATTCTTGACTTCCCCGTGATTTCATCTCCACAGCATATTTTTGGGATTAACATTACACACTTTCTGGGATATAGGAAAGTGTGTAATATATCTGGGATATAGGCCTACACTACACTTGAGATCTTCTCTGTGAGCAGACTAGGCCTATATATTTTTCCTTGTCTCGTGATATTGTGGTGTTAAACCTTTGGTGAGACACTATGGAGTGGAATATGGAYTACTGTATGGAGCAGGTTATGCAGAAGGACCTGGGTAGGAGACTACAGGTGGGCCAGGACATCATAGACTCCATCCTGGACAAGGACAAGTCCCAGGACCTGGAGCAGGACCAGACCATGCTGGACAGAATMGTGGATGGTGTCGCTACCAACTGGGTCAACTCCAGCAATTTCAAGGTATGGGATGGCACTGTCACAGGCAGCCAAAAACTTGAAAGTGACTGGTGTAACACAAGTGTAGGAAAGAATCTGTCATTCACTGGGACATAATTCAGCAAGGGTGTGTGAGATGTCACCAGGGGGGAGAATATAACCTACAGGCCCAGTGGCTTCAAACTCCACACAAAGGCTTGTTGTGCACAATATTAGGTGAATTGCTTTATAGGCCTACTTCATGTCTAGGCTTCCTTCATGTCAGTGATGAGCTGACCAGTGGGTTAGTTCCTGATGACCGTTGATGGCCGCTCAGTACTATGGGGCTTTTAATAGCTGGTTGTCATAAAGAACAGTGCAGAATGAGGTGGATGGACTCTAAACCACTTGGTGTCTGTGATCCCTGTGTATCCTAGTACTCTGCTAATTTGAAGGTCTTCTTGACCGCCCAGATCCCACCAGAGTAGATCTCACCTTGTCAGTCCTAGATAAGATGTGATTGGGTTTCATCAGATGTAGCCTAAGCCTAGCTAGCCTACATGTCCAGCAAACCAAAACATTACATCACCCACCCATTCTTTCACTGTTAGATCTTCAGCCTCAGCACAGGCACAAACACAAGATGAAGGCTGAGCGGTAAGGAATTAATTCTTCACCAAGGGGACGGTCTATCTGTTTGGTGACCTGGAATCCTTTGTGTTTGATCTGTATCCACTAGAGACGGTATCCCCCTAGAGACATTTGTCCTGTAAACTCTAGCTAACTACACAATCACTGCACTGCTGAAAGGCTATAGTATAATATGGGACCCTAATGTTATCAGCAGAGCAGAKAGTTCGGCCCAGCTATTCAAACTCCACAAATGTCCAGCCAGACTGTCAGGGGTCAGAGTCTCGAACTGCTTCTTCCATGTAAACATTGAGGTGGCGGAGCAGGACACTATCAACAGTAACGCAACTTGTTTTTGTCAAGCTCTGATGTTGAGCAATCTATCGACTGAGCTCAAGCAAGGGGTTCGCTGCTTTGATTTGTCTGTGCTTTCAGGCTGGAGCTGACCTCTGAACTCTGTGTGTGATGAAGGGAGAAGCCATGTCAACAACTCTGCTGCCACACACACACACGCGCACGCGCACTCACACGCATAGAAAACAGCTTACCTCTCTCGCAGCGAATCAGAACGCTGCACCCTGTGCTGCTCTAGAAACGGTGTCCCATCCAATCAGAGTGATTACTTCGAGAGAACAGTACAGTAATGGGGACYTGGACTCCCACGGRGATAGTGGTGAGCTTATTTTACAAACTATCATTAGGCTACCCCAGATGAGACCCAGTTTGTCTGGTGTCTATCTACCTGGGCTGGCCCCCACAAGTAGAGGGGAGGAGAATGCCACATATGAATGGCTAAGAATCAATGAATGGGCTAAACCCCTACGTGAAGAATGATCAGGGTTTAGTTGATTTTTCTCTTTTRGCTTACTTCTGTCATTGCCCTACTAGTAAAGACCAGTTAGTTTTTACTATCAGCGCTGGAAGTGCTGTGTTTTTGTTTCAGCATCAGATGGGAGTAGGTTGAAAGCTGTTGATGAAGAAGGAAAGGAAGGCAGGCCTAGTCAAACACTGCAGGACTTTCAGAGGGAGGGGGCACTGCAGCAGGCTCACAGCTCTACACAGCTGTTGACGGACAACCTGTTCTGAAATGGTGTGTTTTTGTCTTCTGTCACTTCTGAATAGTTTTCAGCACCTTTTTTAAAATGTCAATTACAGCTATTTACAACAGGCAATAATGTTGTATGTGCAATGTGAACTTATCCACTAGGGGACATTAGACAGCAGGAAACTGTTGCAAAATGGTTCTCTTTCTACAAATATAAAACCCTGAGGTTCCAAAAATTGCACCATAGCCCAAGCAAGAAGCTCAGGTGATGCGAAGGTGTTGATAATGGCGTTAGCAGGGATACTCTCACTACACGTTCATTGAGTGTCCCATACCACCCCAAGACAAGGAAGGATACCTTTCTTAGTGCCAGCCAAGACCTAATCAAATCTCAAAGTGGTTTCCGACATGGTTAATATTTTATTTTCTACTGTAGTCCTACAGCAGCATCAGTAGGTTGTTACAATATATATTATTTGTGTTTGAGGGCTTCCTTTGCTTTTAAACATTTAATAAAGGGAACAAAAGCAAGATTTTTCACATTACCCACAATCCTTTGCAACATATCTTGTATTTCAAAGGATTCTTTTCTTATGTTATGCATTCTTTCTCAAAATGTCGAACATTTATGKTTTTGTTGAATAGCCTATGTTATTTAGATAAAAATGTTAGTATTTACATTTTTTATTTTGATCTTCATTCTTAGGTGGCTTTGTTGGGAATGGACATACTCTCAGCTTTAGTAACAAGATTACAGGAACGGTTTAGGACACAGATTGGAACTGGTAAGCTATCCCTGGCAATTGTATGCATTACAACAAATTTTTATGATTCATGGTTTTCTTGAGTCAAAATCAAAAAAAATATATTGGTCACATACACATGGTTAGCAGATGTTAATGCAAGTGTAGCGAAATGCTTGTGTCCTTGTCACCTTGAGTTGTTGTCACATAATTCATGTCTTTGTCCTTGCCTTCTTCCTCCCGTTAGTTTTGCCGAGTTTGATAGATCGACTAGGCGACTCAAAGGACCAAGTCAGAGACCAGGACCAAGCTCTTCTACTAAAGATCATGGACCAAGCTGCTAACCCACAGGTCATGTCAGCACGCACTGTAGACTCACCTACGTGTTAGTATAGAAAATAAACGTTTAATTATTTAAAAAACGGATTACAATAAATGTTTTTATTTGTATTTATTTGCAGTATGTATGGGACCGAATGTTAGGAGGATTCAAACACAAGAACAACAGGACCAGGGAGAGTGTCTGCATTTGCCTTATCGCCACGTTAAATGTGTAAGTTCATAATAGCCAGGAATGGTTTAAACTTACTATTTCATCTGTTTTGTCTTACACATTCTTTGTGTGCTTTAAAAAAATTCTTCTCCTTACAGATATGGAGCTCAAGGCTTGACCCTCAGCAAAATTGTCCCCCACATATGTAATCTTTTAGGAGACCCTACAAGCCAGGTATAGTTACATTATTTTAGACTATTAAATTATACTGAACAAAAATATYAATATAAACAGAACACTTTTAACGATTTTACTGAGTTACAGTTCATATAAGGAAATCAATCTATTGAAATAAATGAATTAGGCCCTCATCTATGGATTTCACATGACTGGGCAGGGGTTCAGCCATGGGTGAGCCTGGGAGGCAGTAGGCTCACCCACTTGGGAGCCAGGCCCAGCCAATCAGAATGAGTTTTTCCCCACAAAAGGACTTTATTACTGAGAGAAATACTCCTCAGARGATCCCGCAGGTGAAGAAGCCGGATATGGAGTTCCTGGGCTGGCGTGGTTACACYTGGTCTGCGGTTGTGAGGCCGGTTGGACGTACTCCCAAATTCTCTAAAATGATGTTTGAGGTGGCTTATGGTAGAGAAATTAACATTTTAATTCTCTGGCAACAGCTCTGGTGGACATTCCTGCAGTCAGCATGCCAATTGCACGCCTCCCTAAAAACTTGAGGCATCCGTTGCATTGTGTTGTGTGACAAAAGTGCACATTTTAGCGTGTCTTTTTATTAACAGGGATGTAAACCAATTTGTGCACACAATTTGAGAGAAATATGCTTTTTGTGCATTTGGAAAAATTCAGCGATATTTTATTTCAGCTCATGAAACATGGGACCAACACTGTACATGTTGCGTTTATATTTTTGTTTTGTATACATTGTGGTGTTAAACTGGATTTTAGCTTTGACAACAGCATTATTGGTGTTTTAGAACTCTCTGGTGGTTGACCAACAGTGTTACAGATTCCATGTGAACTTATCAGACTTCAGTATTTTCCTGTCTGTTTATTCCTTGCAATTAGCCTGTTTTGTAGACTTTTTCA
Source organism: Salvelinus sp. IW2-2015 (assembly GCF_002910315.2). Lineage (NCBI taxonomy): Eukaryota > Metazoa > Chordata > Actinopteri > Salmoniformes > Salmonidae > Salvelinus > Salvelinus sp. IW2-2015. Next base: position 34,028,889 of record NC_036867.1, on the reverse strand, counting down.
AAAGGCTTTGCTCTATCTCCGGTCATCACGCACTTCAACAGCATTTCCCACTTCCTGTCGGGAACAGGAAGCTGTGTCCATCGACCTCTCTTCCTGTACTGATATAGTGCCAGCCATCTTTTATCATTGTCCGTTTCATATGCGCAACTATATTGACTATTACAGTCAACAAGAGAGGATTTCTGTCTTTTTTACATCTCATTTTATGTTCAATACAGACAAATGATTATGTTCGCAGAGTCAAGCGGTTAGTGGGCAGACAGATGAGTGAAGCCGTGTGAAATGTCTCCTGTTTTATTTCCTGACACACAGGTGCGAGACGGGGCCATGAACTGTCTTGTTGAAATCTACAGACACGTCGGGGAGAGGGTGCGGATGGACCTGGGGAAAAAGGGACTACCACAGTCACGGTACCATCATCCTCTGTTGTGTTTCTGATACCAAGGCTTTCTGTTGGGAGTGCAATCCCCATGACCCAGTTCTCTGGTATCACTAGGGAGCCTGACTGTCTGCTTTTAGGCTTGAGCCTCGTCATAAATGTATGATGATGCCTTTAAAACAATATACTGTCTTTTGTCTTTCCAGGTTGAATGTCATTTTCAGTAAATTTGATGAAGTTCAAAGATCGGGGAACATGATCCTGTCCCCTGTCTCAGGTAAGCACAGTACTTCCTTTGCTCCCACTGTTGTACTTTCTCTCTGTCCAACAACACATTGAAACATTCATCCCTTTCCATTGAGCTTTGTTATATTGAAACGTTCTGGTCTGGGATTATGACTATGCTTATGGAGTTGATGGGGATCTCCTATCCAATCTGGGCCCGTATCAATAAAGCATCTCAGAGTATGATTGCTGATCTAGGATCAGTTTTGGCTTTTAGATCACAGTGCATCAAATTATACACAGCTGCTATCTTCATTTGATCACTGATGTTGCAGAGAACTGTCCTGCCCAGCATGAAATGCAACTTGTCGTGTATTTGAGGTTTAAAAAGGCTTCTAAAGTTGGTCATCAACCCCTACAAACATGTCTATTAWTGATAATGCACATAGTAATTCACATTTCCTGTTGCTGCGGGATTATTTTCCTGCTGTGAGAAACTGGTCAAATTAAGATGAGATGTATGTACAGGTGGGGACCTGATCCTAGATCAGCACTCCTACTCTGAGACGCTTTGTGGATASAGAACCTGGGCTCAGATCACTCAGAGCTGGACATAAAACCAACAACAGAGAAACCAGTTCCGTGTGCAGGCTCTTTCAGAAGAGAACAGTTAGTATGCATTGAGCCGTCTCTCTGCAGAAATGCAGTGTTGCAGGCAGGGGGTCAGATTCTCCTTCAGCTGCTCTCTATTGGACATGTTCRTGGTATTCTGCGCACAGGGTAGGGCCTTGCCCTGAAGCAGCAGTATTGTGGCAGGACCGACTGATATCGGAGCTGTGTCTCTTTGTTGCTTCGGCCGTATCATTTTCGTCTCCTCAGGCCTGTTAAGTCTGGGACATAAAGGGTCTAATTGCTGTCGTCACGAGGCTTCACTTTCATCACCAGAGTTCACCCTGTAGAGATTAGACTAGAGCTTCTGTAATCTCTGCTTTCATTTAGCAGGCTGAACGACTTCATATCAAACCTGAGCAAATTGGCCAAAGCAAGGTGTCATGCTGGTTCTTTTATGGTAATGCCTCATTGACGTCATCGACTGACATCTATCTTATTGGCGTTTTCTAGTCACCTAGTGGGCCAAAGAAAGGGGAAAACCCTTTGCTGTCAACACAGTTTTTTCTCCCCCTGTGCGGCTCGAAGGTTAACCAGGCATAAAGGCAATGCCTTGGCCTTGCCTCTTTACCACACCAGATACTTCAAAGGGCTGCCTCTCCTGTGCAGCTGACAGCTCATGAATGTCAACTGTCCAGGCAAGTGGAAAGAACCTCTCTCTCTGCCCAGGAATCCTGTGTCCTATTCATTTGGTACCAACCCGATTGAAAACGGGGAGGTATTACATCTGAATTTGTCCAATGAGAAACACTCATTTTCATTTTTTTTTATGGCGTGCACTAATTAATACTGGATTTGAATCTGGGCTGGCGAAGGGACAGGGAGAGACCGAGCCTAGGAAGAGGTAGCAACACAAGGGACTCTYCTGCAGGCTCTTATTTTGGAGAAGAGAGTGGTATCGTTTTGTCGTCCGTGCGGTCACAAGACCTAGCTAAAGGGGAGGGGAAGGAGTAGCCTGGAGTACGGTAGGTAGACACAATAGAGCAGAGACAGACGGCAGTGTTTGTCCTTGTTGCTCACTGCTACTTAGCTCTGTTTAGTGTGTGGAATCAACAACCCTGCTATGACCACAGGAGAAGGTATGGATCTCTTTTCTCTCTACAAAGGCCTTTTATAGCTACTGCGTGGGTAGATTAGCTGTAGTCGTGTTTGCCTTGGGATTATCCTATGTTAGCCTATGTTATGTTATGACTATGCGTATTGTGTTTACCGGTGGCCTCCGTAGGTAAATGAAAGGAAGCAATGTTGGTGAGAACCGCAGGAGATTTCATACAGGATGTTTCTCTTTCTTTCATTTCTTCTAAAGGAAATGGTTTGGGCTATTTATGTTACTGTGTTTGACATTGTTGAAACATTATACTAAGATGATGTTKGATACAAGGAAAATTAGGCCTGGTTCATTTAGCTCATATTCCTCCCCTTTGGAGAACTTGGACACGTGTCTTGGTCAGAAGAAAGAGAGGAGMACTGAATGTTACTTKTGTCTCCTTCCTCATCACTTCCTTGTTGCCAGTAGCCAGTCAATTAAGGTGCCCACTGTGGTCTGTGAATAGCCCTCTGCCCAGTGCACTTGTGACACACAAATTATGAATTGMGGGCACTGAATGACTGGCAGAGGTGCCTTCTGTCTGTAGGGTAGAGTTACAGCTAGCTAGTGCTTTCATAGTATTTAGTATTTTTTGTATTTTATTAGGCTCCCCAATTAGCTACAGGCAAACCTGCAGCTACTCTTCCTGGGGACCACACAAAACGTAAAACATGACATATTACATAACATTAATAGACAATTACACTGAACTACAGAACTACATGAAACAACATATTACATAACATTAATAGACGGGTACAGAACTAAATCAATTCAAATACATTAAAACATTACAATACATAGCATTAATAAACATGAAGTACATACATTTATATTAAGAATACACACTTTCATATTGTTAGGCCTTAGCAATGCATGCAATAATAAGGGCTACGCTACATTCATTCATTTTGTTACAGTTTCTTACTGTTYCAATTGCAGGTCCTGATCCTCATCTCTCAGAACCAGTTGTTCTGCAAACACTAGCGACAATCTCACAACAGTAGGAYCCACCCGTGTCCTTGGTTCTCCCATTTTGAAGTCAATGCTATTCATAATAGTAACGCGATTCATAGATTCTACTGAATGCAATTGCAATGGAAGCGCTACAATTCCTCCAGCTAAGGCTTCAACCACAGTTTTTACCTCAGCAACTGTGCCGTTCAGCTCTTAAATGAGCTACAGATGGAGTTTCCTCCCCGTTAAAGGCTTCAATTGAATCRTTCGCCTCAGCAACCGTGTTGGAYTMTTCTRCAGCTAAARTMTCAATTGAATCCTTGAAATTAGCTACATATGTGGACTTTTTAAGAGCTCCATCCCTTCACTCTGTTCAATAAATTGAACAGAGGTGTCATTGCCATCAGACGMGCTTCATCTACCTCATTCGCCTTGTCTAGTGCATCGAAATGAACTAAACCAAACATTTGCCCTGTTCGTCTACCGCCCGTAAAGGCTTAGCTAAGGTTTAGTGCGTGGCCTTTGGACTTATTCGTCAAATTAACAAAGTCCCCTGATTTTGGGAGTTTCCTCCGGTTCTTTTATGGAGTTTCCTCCTGTTCTCATAAACTTGTTTTGCATGTCCATTTTCATTTCGGCGCCACACTCACACCCAGTAGCATCCACCAGCCACACCCAAAATAATAATACACTTTCATAAAYCTTTGCTCTACTGACTAACATCAGTAAGCTGACCAGACTATCATGTCGTTTGGAGCAGTACATTCTTACTCTACCGAGGCCTTGCTTACAAATGCTTTCTCTGAGCGTGCACTCTTATCTTGACACTAAGGGCACATCCTAGCTTTAACTTTAATCCAAACACCAAAAGTGCTTGCGAGGGAGATGCTACAGCTATTTAGGTCAGAGGCGCTGTGGACTGCTGTTTTATTTGTTATAAAAAAGCGACTTTTTCTGCTTGCTTCAGTGATTTGAGATGGCATGGAGTTCCATGCTACAGTGTCATGGCTCCTATATGTTAGGGTGCTTTGCCTTGAATTTGTTTTGGGCTTTAGGGACTAAGAAGATACTTTTAGTCGCTTGCCTTGTGGAGTATGAATGTCTGTCAGAGCTGTGTGTTAGTTGATTGATTAGACAGTTTGGAGTTGCAAAAACGTTAAGTGATGCAGAAAATGTTCTTCTCTACTTTGAGCCAGGAACGGTCAACATGCTGTTGACATTAGCGCTCGTGGAACATTGCGGGACAAGACGTGCTGCTTTGTTCTGGGGCCAGCTGTAGCTTTATCATGTCTTTCTTTGCAGCACCTGCCCYTATTACCGGGCAGAAGTCAAGATACCATCGAATCGAGCCTGTAGGACTTGTTTGATCATTTGTTGTAACCTGGTCCTGACAGTTTACAGTCTAAGGTGACACCAAGAAGTTAGGTTTCCTCAACTTGTTCTAAAGCCACATTTTTCATAACCAGATCCAGCTTAGGTCTACAGCAGGGGTCTCTGACAGGATGATCTCCAGGCCACCGATGAGTAGCTTGCCAAACAATTCTGAAAGTACATGTAATTTRCATGTGTTCCACTGCAACCTGTCATTTAACAAATCTCYCAAGTATCAGACAGCGCAAGCTCCCAGCTACTATCTAATCAACGCAACATTGACATTTATCCCACCCCTGGTTAGCCGCTATTGGCTTAAAAATGGAAACTTAACACAATATCGGCCAATTAAGGTCCAGCAATATTGCCCATCTCTCTGTGTGGTGCATTTGTCTATCACTCCGTGTGTAGCCAGTTGGTGTGATGACCGTCTTGTGGGTTGACAGAAATGGCTTTCCCCAAAACCATCTCAATTAAATGTTATATGCAAAGTAGGCTTACCTGCCAGAAGTATATCACGAGGAAGTATATCATTTGTATCTATTATTTGTTATTTTCAAACTTTTACATGAAATGAAAAGCAGCAGTGCAGAACCGTCACATGTCACTCGCTAGATGTGCAATTAAAGGGGAAATATTTGTTTGTTTTCTTCCCGACCAATTTTTTTTTGCCTTCTGATGTGATTAAACCAATGACATTGACTCAGAACATCCAATTCCATTGTTTCTCTATGAACACTTGTATTTTTGAGAGTGAAAAAAAWWAATAATTCTAAAACCAGGAAGAACACAAATGAAAATCCCATTTTTATAGAGCCCCCCTTTAGAGTGGTTTATTAACCATTATTTTACCAGGTATATTGTCAGAAAACAGTCCGCTACTTTCTCTTGTAGAGTAAGGAACGGGGAAGAGTTGCAGGGGAGAGGAAAACGTTTTTGTAGCTCGTGACGTTTCATATTTTTCGAGTGGCTCTCATGTTAGAAAAGGTGTGGAGACCCCTGATCTAGAGCTTAAGGAATGATTTGTACTGAAATACTATGCTCTTAGATATATTCAGAACTAGTTTATTGTTGGCCACCCATTCTGAAACTAACTTCAACTCTTTGTTTAGAGTTGCAGTGATTTCACTAGCTTGTTTAAGGCTAGTGGTAAATCATTAGTAAAAATAGAAAACAGTAACAGGCCAAGACAGCTCCTTTGCAGAAGTCCACAGTTTACATGTATTAGATTAGAGAGGCTTCCATTCAAAAAACCCTCTGTGTTCTATTAGATTGCCATATCCTTGATCAAAAGCAGAGAGTGTAAAGCCATAACACATACGTTTTAACCGCTAACAGATTATGGTCAATAATGAAATTGGTTTGCTGTTAGAACCAGGAAAGAGTGGTTTACCATTCTTGGGAAGAAGAATGACTTTAGCTTCCCTCCGGGTCTGAGGATTTTTTTTTCTCCCAAGCTCAGATTGAAGTTATGAGAAATAGGAGCTGCAACATATTCCCGCTACCATCCTSAGTAGTTTTCCATCTAAATTGTCAATACCAAGTGGTTTCTCATTATTAATGGCCAGCAACAATTTGTTCACCTCTTCCACTCTAACTTTATAWTTTTTTTAAAATGAAAATTTGAATTTACATTGCTTTTCTTTCATAATAATGGAGATCTAACCAGAGTGAAGAGAGTGCCCGTATGTATGGGATTGGTTATGTGCACATGTAGGCCTATTCAACATTCATTCATTCAGGCCACACCGGATGGATTGTTTTGATGCTGGCTTCGTTTCACTCCTATTTGTCTCGATGATTGTGAGAAATGACTACTGAAATGTATGGATTTTCTTGCAGAAATTGCGTTCATGTTTGAAACGAATGGGACTGTTGAATTGTGCTGCTCCTGTGTTGTCCGGTACTTGAGTAGCTCGTTCCCCGGTGAGAAAGTTTCTCTGTGAGAGAATGGCTGGTTTGTGTTCAAGGTATCGGATGGTGAAGAGGAAGAGCTAGCTGTGTGTTGATAGTCGGTGTCCTCAGGTACTGTGGAGAATAATGGAGCCTTTTCCTCAGAAGTACTGTAGGTTGAATTCCACAGTATCACTTTCAGGTTGAAGCTTTTGTTGCTCTCTTCTCAGACAACAACTGGTGCGTTTATCAGGGGGCACTGCCATCTAGTGGAGGAATTAGGGAACGTCTGGTTTGCGTGACATTGCTGCATTATACATGTGTCTAAAATTGTTGTCTATGTTCTTCGTAGCTTTAACGAGACAGGGTGTTTTGCATTCAGATCAGTTGTACTGCCATTGCTCACACAGAGTCCAGGGTTTATCTGCATAGAAAAGTATTGGGCGGATTTCTTCGGATTTAAAAACGTTTTCAGTGTAAACTTAAAGGAATAAAAACGAACAATCACCAAAATAAAAGCMAGACAGTCAAGGAAAATATACAATTCTCAAAAAGATGCATTCAGGAGTATTTTTTTGTCATGGCATGTGCCCCCATTGATTTTGTTATAACGTTTGAGTCACTCAGATAGCATAAGCCATGGCAAAAAAATGTCAATTTGCTTTAAAACAGCTTCTGAAGCTGTTGGACTGTGACCGAACCATTGGCCACTCCCATGGCCACTCCCATGGCCACTCCCACCAACTAAGGCCCTTTTTTTTTCCAGAAGAAAACGCAGTCTTTATTTACAATGCAAATCCTGAACCTAAACTATACTCTAGCATTTGCATTCAGCCCATCCTTCAGCCATGGATTTCCCTCCATTTTGCTCAGCTGTCTGCTGACAAATTGCACATCTGTTAAGGAAAATGATCTTGAAGGACAGAGAATAGCCACCTGTAGATGGAGTGTGATATTCCCTCATGTCTCTCTCATCACTCTCCAGTGATGGCGCTAGGCTCACTGACCTGTTAAGATTGAATTCATGGCTCATCAGTTTCTGTCTGGCTCCTCCCACTCCCAGGCTGGGTGTCATATCATGGTGATAGAGAGGGTGTGTCCTTGCCTCCTCTCCCCCTCCCCGTGGGAGGTGGAGCTGCCCATCTGCTTTCTCTGTCATCACTGCTCTACGGGCTGGCTCACTGCTCAGTAGGGGGGGACACCTAGAATCACAGCACAGCAAGCGCTTGTGTGTTAGTGGGAGAGAGTGTGAACTGTGCAGCAGGAGGGCAGCCAAAACCTGAGCCACGGGTGCTCACGCACCAGAGAGGTGAGAGTGTAGCTGTCACTGCTAGCTGCCTGCAGCGAGGGAGCTAGCTGGGAAACCTGTGGAGACGGGAGACTATGAGGAGGGGGTCTGGACTGGACTGTCTGTCGACATGCTGAGGAAACTCGTCTGCAGGAAGATCTGTGCCTGTAAGCTCTGCTTCTCTTTCTTCTTGACACGTGGTGGGGGGTGGAGGTAGAGGAGAGACCCATTGTATTAATATTAATGAGCGCCGTGGAGGAATGTGGGTCAGGTCAAGAGTGTGGGAGGGAGTCACCTGTCACTAAGATGAAGATTGAGAGATTGGGGACAGACAGTTGAAGAGTAACAGACAGGAGAGGACAGCTGGGTACAAAGTACGCACAATGAAGTCTGATGGCTCAGACATTCTGAAGGCTATCAGTAACAATGTCTGGATTGTATGAGCTACCCTTATCACAACTGGTATTGATGACAGCGGTATGCTCAGAGCGYGGTTTTATACGAGGCTGGTTTATTAGGCGTTCTCCTCGTTGTGATATGGACAGTGTACCTCATTTTAATATTGCAATGGGGAGAGGAACAATGTGAGGTAGACGACACATAACTGARGGGATGCGTTGGTGTGCGTTGTGTGGACCTCTGAATAATGCACGGGGTTGTGTTTCATCGATCGCTGCTCTGGCAGATTACACTGCTCCCTCCGGGCCGACCGACCGGGACTGACATGTTCAGTTCACCACCGTTGGGAGGGGGTAGTCACTTCACTTCCACAGCAAGGGGGCGCAACCACCGGTTACCGGAATCAGACCTAGACAATTGTCTACAGAATGTACTCTGATGACCCCTCCCCCCAGTGTGTGTGTGTGTTTGTGTAAAGGTCATGCCAAAAGGTCATGCAGGCTGCCGCTGAAATGCGTTATTGTTGTAGGAGGGGGTGGGATTGAGCACATGGCGCTGATATAAAACATTCTTTGTTTGTTTCGTACAGTCAGCATTCAAATTGTGCCAGAGTGGAAATAACTTGAATTCTCTGTTTTGCCTTCCCTCCCAGATAAGAACTTTGAAGATGATGATTCGGTGGACGGGGGGCGGTCCTCCTCTTCTAAGGGCCCGTCGTCAGGGAAGAAGACAGTGAGCATGGGGTCGTTCCGTAGGCCCAGCTCTGCTTCCAGCACCAAATCAACAGGTGAGACGCCCCTTCCTGTTCGCACCAGCAGAGAGTGTGTTAGTGATGGAACGACGAGCCATGTGTATTTTTAACATTGTCAAATTGTGATTTGTTCTTTCTCCTACCACAGTATTCCGTTCATTTGCTTCCTCAAGAATCCTTGTGTGTTTCTGTGTGCGTCTGTCTGTGTGCGTGCAATTCTTATGCCTTTTAGACATTATGATGACCGGATTATCTAGAAAAGCCTTTATTTGGCAATGGGTAATAACAGGGCTCAGCAGTTTACTCACATATTCACATGGAATTTTAATTTAGGAGCACCAGTGCACCTAGAAAAATGAACGAATCTAGCTTTAATATCTCAAGTACTTTTCATTGTGCTCCTACATTTCTTTGTGTGCGCCTACATTTTTTCATCTTAGGCGTGTACGTGCTCCTTGTAAAAAAGGTCAARGTAGAGCCCTGAACAATGACCTCTGTCCAGGATTTGTATGGAAGATAATTCACTGTTGGAGCTAGTTCTAGTGTCTTATTAACAGGTGTGGATTGTCTCTATAACCCAGTCACTCGTGGAGCTGTCTAGTGTCTATAACAGAGATAGTGTCTCTATAACCCGGTCACTGTGGAGCTGTCTAGTGTCTATAACAGAAGTAGTGTCTCTATAACCCAGTCACTGTGGAGCTGTCTAGTGTCTATAACAGAGATATGTCTCTAACCCAGTCACTGTGAGCTGTCTAGTGCTATAACAGAGATAGTGTCTCTATAACCCAGGCACTGTGGAGCTGTCTAGTGTCTATAACAGAGATAGTGTCTCTATACCCAGTCACTGTGGAGCTGTTAGTGTCTATAACAGAGATAGTGTCTCTATAACCCAGTCACTGTGGACTGTCTAGTGCCTATAACAGAGATAGTGTCTCTATAACCCAGTCACTGTGGAGCTGTCTAGTGTCTATAACAGAGATAGTGTCTCTATAACCCAGTCACTGTGGAGCTGTCTAGTGTCTATAACAGAGATAGTGTCTCTATAACCCAGTCACTGTGGAGCTGTCTAGTGTCTATAACAGAGATAGTGTCTCTATAACCCAGTCACTGTGGAGCTGTCTAGTGTCTATAAACAGAGATAGTGTCTCTATACCCAGTCACTGTGGAACTGTCTAGTGCCATATAACAGAGATAGTGTCTCTATAACCCAGTCACTGTGGAGCTGTCTCGTGTCTATCTGTACCCTTGGGGCAGTGCAGATGGTGAGGATTATGTGATGATGTAATGGAACCAGAACACAGAGAGAAACGGAATACAGATTGATAGAAACATGGGATAATGAGAATTGAGCGGGATATGCCCCGCGTGAACCCCATAAGGCTGCAGCCAATCCAAGATTCATATTTGTGTGAATAATAGCCCACTAGAATAGCTGGTAAAGTTAACAATTCGACCTTGTGCTCCTCTGCTTATATCAGGGAGAGATGGTCCTAGTGCGGCTGCTGCAGGGGCTGTGGATGAGGAGGACTTCATCCGTGCCTTCGAGGAAGTTCCCGCTATGCAAGTACGTGTTCGCTCTCATAACAAAATCAAAACTCATTCRGCGCTATCCTCGCTTGGGAACGTGAGGCCCTATGTTACAAGTCGTATATTAAACCCATTAGGAATGTGCTTCCTCTTAAGTGGTTCTTCTTCTCTCCTCCTCCTCTCAGCTTTTCTCTAACAGGGAAATGGAGGACGCCATGACCAAGATCAGAGAGGTGCTGGCCGACGACAAACGAGACTGGGAGCACAGAGTCACTGCGGTAACCTCCTGATGACTTCATCACACTGGCTACCTTCCAGTATCCACGCTAGCGTACCACTTGACGCAATGTATTGGCCATGCATTCTGAGTGTGGATTTTGGATTGTAGCCACTGACCATTAAGTGGCTGTTTCTATTAAGTGGCCACGTCTATCATTTGATTGGAAGTGTGACGTTGATTGATGGTCTTCTTCTTCTCTAGTTGAAGAAGATGCGTTCTCTGCTCCTGGCGGGAGCGGTGGACTTTGACGGTTTCTCCCAGCAGCTGCGTCTCACGGAGGCAGCCTTCAAGATGTCCTCTAAAGACCTGCGCTCTCAGGTGGTCAGAGAGGCCTGTATCACTCTGGGGTAAGGGTCCTATCCTCTTACTCACGGTTTCAATTCAAATCGAACACGCTTTATTTAACGTTACCGAAGCCATACTGTTACTACGTTATACAAACTGAAATGACAAAGAATGTTTCCCCCCCCCCACACACTTTATTGTACAGCCCCATCAGTACAAAATCAGATAGTATTCATAATAACTCTGTGTCCATATGGTCCCTCTATCCCGCAGCCACCTGTCCTACATCCTGGGGAACAAGTTTGATCATTGTGCTGAGTCCATCATGCCCACTCTCCTAACCCTGGTCTCTAACTCGGCCAAGGTCATGGCCACATCCGGCATCACCGTCATACGACTCATCATCAGAGTGAGTGAAGTTATTTATATTTGAAATGAGTAGATTATAATTATATATATCTTTTTTAGGGGGTAAATCAGCTGTAATATTGCAGATAGATTGTAGCTTCCATCAATGTAATTGTCTGCATCATTTCCAATCCCCATATATTTGTTGGATAAGTATATATATTTTTATATTATACATACATACACATACCCACATATATATATATATATATATATATATATATATATATATATATACACATACATATACACAGACATATACATACAAATACACCTACATTTATATATACATATCTTTTAAAAATATATTTTCCTTTATTATTTCCCACAAACCCTATTACCCCTCCCCTAATTGGAGTAAACTAATAAACAATAACACATATGCTTCTACTTCCAGCTTATACATACTATATACATTTTACAGACACAATCTATTTTACAATAGTTATATTTTGTTTTGTTTTTAGTCCTGGCCTTCCCTCTAACCTACACCTCTCCCGTCTATTTCTGATGTRCATCCAGTTTGATTTCTATTTGCCATATATTTGTAACTCTGCTATTTCACCAAAGTTCTGAACCTATATACATTTTACATACACAGTTTATTTTACATGTGTTATCTMGRTGTTATTAGTCCCACCAGTTGAATTGAATTTAGTTGAATTGAGCTGGGTAGTTGAGTTGAGCGTCAGTCAGACAAAATGGTCGAGTGGCTAGCCTTTCTTTGTTTGGAACACGAACTCACATTTTTCCTACCCGAGGGCTGCAAATGACATTCCACTGCATTCCGATGTGGGCGTTCATTGTTGGTCGTTGCTTGCGATTGTTCTCCAAAGATGCCTCGTGTGTTCCTCACTCAATCTCTACTAGAACAGCTAGTAACTGAACGAGTGTAAACTGGACCAGTGACACGAGGATGACTATGTTTCTGTCCTCTCTCTGTCATCCAGCATACACACTACCCTCGTCTCATTCCTATCGTGACCAGCAGCTGCCAGTCGAAATCTGTGGCCGTGAGAAGGTAAACAAACAAATTGCCTCAAAGGCTTATCCCTAATCGCACTCTAGCTGAGCGTCTGTTTGTTTTCCCTAACAGTCTTCTTGTTCTATTTCCAGGCGCTGTTTTGAGTTCTTGGACCTCTTGCTGCAGGAGTGGCAGACCAGCTCTCTAGAGAGGTACGCTTTAATGGRGGCTACTAGACAGGCCTATGAACTCATACTTAGAATTGTCCCCCCTCCTCAACAACTCAATATTGTATTGCCGTGTTGTACATAGCTACTGTACTGTAAACCTTTTTTCTAGCCACTGTCCAGTGAGTTTGTGATGAGCCCGTCCAGGTAACATGAAACTACGTTGTTGTCAGTGAGTGCCTCCTCATCTCAGCAGTTTCCATGGCAATGCCAGGGAGGGATATCTATCCCATTAAAGCACACTGTGCTTCACCATTGTGGGGATACCAAATCTCTGACTGGGATGTCAGGGGAGCTCTCTTGTCGCCTTCTCATTGATTTACACTGCGTCCCAAATGGCACCCTATTCCCTGTATAGTGCACTGCTTTCGACTAGGCCCCATGGGCACTACTTTTGACCAGAGCCCTATGGGCCCTGGTCGAAAGCAGTGCACTATATAGGGAATAGGGTGCCATAGGGCTCTGGTCAAAAGCAGTGCCCATGGGGCCTAGTCGAAAGCAGTGCACTATACAGGGAAAAGCGTTGGCATTTGGGACGTAACCGTAGCTTTTTATGCTGTGGTGGTTTTGGTGGAGAGGAGGGTATTGGGATGCTGCATGCAGACAGAGTGAAGCTTTGTGTTCCTACTCTTCTTGATCCCTCACAGGAGTGTAGCTGTTCTGACAGAGACCATCAAGAAAGGAGTCCATGATGCAGACTCCGAGGCCAGATCAGTGGCCAGGAAGTAAGTCACTCTCGCACTATGTCGGACGTGCATGAACCATGTTTCTATTTGAAAATATGAGTTTGTCATCACGGTAACAACTTTTCCTCCACGTTTGCTATTTTATCTGCCAACCGGAAACATTGCCCCGTTGACGACAGGCTGTCTCACTGTCTCTGGGCCTTTGCCCTCTCTGTTGTGTTGTGCAGGTGCTACTGGACGTTCCACGGCCACTTCAGCCGGGAGGCGGAGCAGCTGTTCCAGGCTCTAGAGTCGTCCTATCAGAAGGCTCTCCAGTCCCACATGAAGAGTTCTGACAGCATCCTGTCCCTCCCTGCCTCAGACCGCTCCTCCTCCTCCTCACAGGAGAGCCTCAAGTGAGACACTCCGTCCTTTCTATCCTTCTCCTCCTCTGTCTCCCTGTCTCCTTCTTTCTCTCCTTGTCTCGCTTACTTGGCACTCTCTCTGTCTTTCTCTATCATTTTCTGTCTCTTGCGCTCTCTGTCTCTCGAGTAGTGCTCTGTCCCTCGAGTAGTGCTCTGTCCCTCGAGTAGTGCTCTGTCTCTCGAGTAGTGCTCTGTCTCTCGAGTAGTGCTCTGTC
>NC_036867.1:34004971-34014283 GCF_002910315.2 Salvelinus sp. IW2-2015 | reverse complement strand
TCGAGTAGTGCTCTGTCTCTCGAGTAGTGCTCTGTCTCTCGAGTAGTGCTCTGTCTCTCGAGTAGTGCTCTGTCTCTCGAGTAGTGCTCTGTCTCAGTTTCTCTTTCCCTCTCTGTCTGTGATATGAGAAGTAGTAGTATTGAAGGAGTATTGATCTTAGTCAGTCAGGTTAATCACTATCTATCTCTCTGTCTGTCTCCACAGCCGCCCTCAGTCCGCCAAGAGCTCCATGGGAAACACCGTGACCAGGAGTAAGGACTGACATTACATCACAGACATTACTACCACTGACATTACTACCGCATACATTACTACCACTGACGTTACTACCACTGACATTACAACCACTGACATTACTATCACTGACTGGAGAAAATATCTCAGATCTCTTCTATCGGTTAAATGATCCACAGCTCTGGATATAATCAGAGACCAGAAGATATATTTTTCCTAAAGATGTCGATCATGATTTTTCAAGCACAGCAACAATGTCCGTGACATGTACTGTATGAAATCTGTCCAGTATCCCAGCACATTGTAAATATAGTATTGGAACTGACCCTGTGTGTAGCGTCTTACTTTCTGGGGTTCTTCTTATTTCTATTTCCTGTGTGTTTTGGTTCTACCTTGTGTTATTTGTAGTACTACATTGAAGTTGATCACGGCATTGTTGGGTTTAGAGTTTGCAAGAAAGGCATTTCACTGTACTTGTGCACGTGACATTACGACTTGAAACGGGAGTTTGGTTTATAGCTGTTAACGTTCCCTCTTTTCTCYCCCTCTCTTTCCTCTCTCTGGCTTATAACCATTGTTCCTCTCTCCTCCCTCTCCGTTTCCTCCCTTCCTCTCTTCCCTTCACTCCTCTCCCCGAAGCGAAAGCGGCTTCCTCCAGAGGTCCCTCCACCCCGGGCTCTCTCCAGCGTTCCCGTAGCGACGTGGATGTGAACGCTGCCGCCACCGCTAGTGCCAAGACCAGGATGACTCCCGTGCCCGCCTCGCCCGCCCCCTTCAGCGCTGCCTCCGCTCTGCCACCCGGSTCCTACGCCTCTCTAGGTGAGCCAAAACATATGTTCTGTCTCTCTGTGTGTGTGTGTGTGTGTTTGTGTGTGTGTGTGTTCTAATTAAGCAGTAAGGTCCGAGGGGGTGTGGTATATGGCCAGTATACCACGGCTAAGGGCTGTTCTTAGGCACGAGTGCCCGGAAACAGCCGTTAGCCGCGGTATAGTGATCATATACCACAAAATCCTTGGGGCGCCTTATTGCTCTTATAAACTGGTTACCGGCYTAATTAGAGCAGTGAAAATAAAWAAATGTTTTGTCATTCCCGTTGTATACGGTCTGATGTACCACGGCGGTCAGCCAATCAGCATTCAGTGCTTCAACCACCCCCGTTTTATAATTCTATTTCTGTGAGCCTCATACCTTCACAGACGCTTTTGCTGACTACGAGGGATATAGGACCATAGCATGGAGATTTAACAACAATTTCAATTTTATTTTTCAAAATATGATGATTAAAATACATCTTAAGGCCTTTCCAAAATCTTGTAACCCCCCCCAGTCTTCCATATGGGGATTATCCTGCTAACTTCTGKTAACCTCTCTCCTGGACTTTCCTGCTCTTGTTTTTGCCCTTAGACAACACACCTGGTAACATTAGGCCAGAGGGTAAGATGAGATGGCTAACTGTGTGTTTGTTCTTGATGTGTGGGAGCTGGAAGACTTGACCCAGATTTTTCTGTCCCCTTTTGGTCTGTGTAATACACTGCGCCATGTTTACAGTGGTCGTCTTTGTAGTGTGCTACGTCATTGACTATATACGGTGCTCATCTGTGGAACTCTGCATGGACTGTCTGCATGGTGGAACTACGTTGAACTGGGTCATCATAGCCAGAGAGAGGAGACCGAGACATTGACTGTGTCCACAAATAGACCTGTCCAACTCACGTGACTGTAAAGGCAGGCAGCCTCAGTGTCTGTCGGGTTATTGACCTTTATCGTTGCCTGTTTAACGGTAATGTCATGAACTCATGCTGTGCTGTATTCTCCTTTCCCCCTGAATGAACCATTGTCCTACCTAGAACAGAATACTTGAATATACTTGTTGTGAATCATGTTTCTGTATTTGTGTCTATTGTTGTGAATGAATATGTTGAGATGGATTTTTGTTTTTTATAGAGGATGAGACATTTGTGACTTGAGATGTCTTGCTTGGACCAGCTTAATAGAGATTTGAGTGCATGTGTCTGTTGAAATGGCTGGCAGCAACCTGCAAGTATAGACTAGCGAGTGTCTCTGTTTATGTATGAGATCTCTGGCTGCAGGTGATGATGGCTGGTGTCGCCAAGCCGCGTGTGTCTGCATTTGAATGGATCTGTGTCCACGTGAAGTTAAGTCTGTTTTCTCCCTCCCCGACCTCTCTCTCTCTATCACTGTCTCTCTCCGTCTGTCTCTCTCTCTCTATCACTATCTCTCTCCGTCTGTCTCTCTCTCTCTCCCTTCCAGGCCGTGTGCGTACCAGGAGAACGAGTTCGGGGAGCGGCGTGGGGGCGAGTCCCTCTGTCACAGACAGTAGGGGGAGAAGTCGAGCCAAAATGGTGTCAGTGTCTCAACGTGAGTGTCTTCCCCCGCTATATGGGCAACACTCCGTAATGAAAAAAGACACGTTGTTTCTCTAGATCAGTGTTTCTTGATTCTGGTCCTGGGGACCCAAAAGGGTGCACATATTTGTTTTTTGCCCTGCACTACACACCTGATTCCACTAATCAAGTCATCAAACTTTTAATCAGGTGTGTAGTGCCAGGGCAAAAACAAATATGTGCACCTTTGGGACCCCAGGATCAAGAATCACTGATCTAGAGCAATTGTTTGACATTTTTTACCACCTTTTCGACATTTGTGTGGGTATGTATMTTTCTCCCTTTATAAATARACCATACTATGTRGTGTTGCAGCTGGCAGTCGTTCTGGCTCCCCTGGTCGTCTCCTGAGCCATACATACGGCAGGATCCCCAGGGCAACTGGAGCGGCAACGCCAGCAGACAGGAGGCCTAAAGTCCCCCGCAGCCATGGCTGCAGCCGAGACACCAGTCCAGACAGATCAGGCCTGGGTAAGGACCAGGAAGGACAACACACAGATACACTGAAGACAGAAAACAGCCCCTCTACAGCTGTACTCCTCCTCTCCAACCTCTCTGCTCTCTGAACCACCTAATTTCCTGTCTGTCACTGAATGCAAACTATTTTCCTCTGTCCTGACTAATTCAACTCCTCTCTACTCCGCTGGATCTCTCTCTCTCTGAGTGTGTTGCTGTCTGTCTGGCTGTGTGTTATAAAGCTCTTTCATCTCTCCTCTGCTGCTCTCTCTCTCTGTGTCCCCGTCCCCCCCACCACTATGCTAGCGAGGAGTCGTATCCCCCGGCCCAGCATGAGTCAGGGCTGCAGCAGGGACACCTCTAGGGAGAGCAGCCGGGACACCAGCCCCGCTCGGGGATTCTCTCCTCTGGGTGAGTACGGTATAGTAACATGCCCAGCCCAGAGACCATAGCCACCATGCCCCTCAAATGCTTGGTTGCCGGGGGCCTGAACCCTGACTAGCCCTCTSTAGAYTAGAACACAAAGGCCATCATCAGACCACAAGAAAACCAACCGAAACGYARCTCTTCTGCTTCCGTCTTCTGCATGCCTTTTACTTGTGTCTTTCAKATTTTTCCTTTTCACTCCTGAGTGACAACAACATTTTCCTCAACAACCATTTTTTACTAATCATGCCAGAGTCATTGATGACACGGCACGGGATGAGTTGACGCTGAACTTGTGTCCGCGGTCAGCTTATAGACTTGCGATCAGAGCCTTTGTGTCCAACGCCGGGACGCCMCTCAGCGTTTTTCCCGCTAATGTTTGCATGAAGCCAGTTAGCGTTGCCACATGGTAGAATTCCTCCTGCTCGGGTTGACAGGTCATGTACTGTGTGAGTTGAAGAAGATGCTCTTTTTAAAGCTGTGTCTAACTTCACGTGTGGGATATCCTCTCCCGGTTTTCCATCTGTAGCTCTACAGATGGTCATACTATCAACAAACTATCGGTTGATAAGCCACTGGTTTCTAAGGTTACGGTTAGTTTTAGAATAAGCGTTAGGCTAAGGGTGACGTTTTGGGTTAGGATAAGTGTAAGGTTAGGATAAGGGTTAGTAGATGGGACTATCCAAGTAAAGTATCACCCCACTCCCTCCCGTGTTCCTCCTCTAGCGTCCAGACGTGTCTCCCGCTCCACCAGTGCTCTCCACTCGGCTGAGTCTGTGGGCCGCTCAGGTGACCTGTCCTGCARGTCTCTATTAGACCAGACAATGGCATGTCAGTGTTCCATCGTGCAGTTCGCCTCGATCGCCCACAGAGGGCGATGGAGAGCTGAGCATCCTCCTTATTTCAGTTTGGATGCGTCTTATTTTTCAAGTCAATCTGTGTTATTTTGTGTCATTCTGTTTTGTTAGTACACTTTTTTTATTGGCCCTCATACTGTGCTGTAAAATAAAACAATTCATCATATTATTATTTWGTGTTGTCTTCTCTTGAGTTTCTCATGACCTGCTGATGAAATTTGCTTMGTTTGTTTTTTCCCCCGTGACTTTTACACCCCATTTAATAGGTRGACTGCTTTTCCTTTGTAATACTGTATTACTGTGCTCCTATAATACTACAATACTATTCTAAAAGTATTATAATATCCCTGTGTTTCCTCCAGAGCGTCTAGGTCTGGCCCACCAGGCCCGTATCTCAGCCTCTGTCAACGCCATGAGGATCCTCAACACTGGGACRGAGGTGGAGGCAGCTGTAGCCGATGCCCTGTTACTAGGAGACGCCAGGAACAACAAGGTGTGACTTAGATTCTCCATCCTCTTTACCATCTGAGTCATAGCATGCTGATCATAATAGCTTTGATGGCTTTTTCGCATTCTCATTTTCTTGGATTAGCATCTATTTGGACTCTTATTTGCCTCTRGAATGTAGTCTTATGGCAGCTTGTTGAACAGTAAGTGTCGTTGGTTTCTCTTCACTCTGTGGCATGACTTAGTGAGCATGCTGTATATGTACCTGTAGGACCATTTGACCTCTTAACCCTTGACCCCTCAGCGGCGGCCAGTCAGACGGCGGTACGAGTCCCCGGGCATCTACTCAGACGACGACGCTAACAGCGACGCCAGCAGCGCCTGCTCTGAGCGCTCGTATGGCTCGCGGAACGGCGGCCCGCCCCACTACATGAGACAGACGGAGGACGTGGCCGAGGTGCTGAACCACTGTGCCAGTTCCAACTGGTCTGAGAGGAAGGAGGGGCTGCTGGGACTACAGAGCCTGCTCGTTAGCCAGAGAATTCTCAGGTGGGATAGAGACGATCTATTTTTGTTTTGAACTTTTGTAATGTCGCGTATTTGAGGCCGTCACTGAGACAACTGTGCTCTAGATACAAATCTGTTTTCTCGCACGGCAAGTGGTACCGGAGTGCCAAGTCTAAGTCCAAGAGGCTTCTAAACAGCTTCTACCCCCAAGCTGAACAATTCATAAAAATCGCCAACGGACAATTTACATTGACCCCCCCCCTGTACACTGCTGCTACTCGCTGTTTGTTTGTTACCTATGCATAGTCACTTTGCCCCCACCTACATGTCCAGATTACCTCAACTAGCCTGTACCCCTGCACATTGACTCGGTACCGGTGCCCCCTGTATATAGCCTCGTTATTGTTACTTGTTATTTTAGCCTACTTGGTAAATATTTTCTTCTTATTTTACTGCACTGTTGGTTAAGGGCTTGTAAGTAAGCATTCCACGGTAAAGTCTACACTTGTTGTATTCGGCGCATGTGGCAAATAAAGTTTGATTTGAAATCTGGCCGAAACCAAAAGGTGCTGTGCGATTGATTGCCTTACTTTTCTTCCGCTCGTGTGTCGCAGTCGCGTGGAGCTGAAGAGATTGTGTGAGATCTTCACAAGGATGTTTGCCGACCCACACAGCAAGGTGAGCCCCCCCGTGTCTGATATAACCTGTGTTCTGACGTGAAGCTAATGTAGTTACTGTACTAACTAACTGTCTGTTTTTGTGTCGCATGGTGGTCTTTGCGGTGGATTTATAACATCAGCGAGTAAGTGTTTTTGTTTTTGTCTGTCACTTTTTGATAGTAATGCAATCGAATCGAACTATTCAGATAGTTGATTGGTTAATTATTGATGTTCTGTGTGTTGGCCTACTGTAATACTCCTTAACGGTAAAGTAAATATGTATAGCCTGTTATTGACTGGCTGGGTGGTCACTGTGTCTGGTGTCAGGTGTTCAGTATGTTTCTGGAGACCCTGGTAGACTTCATCACCCTGCACAGAGAGGACGTGCAGGACTGGCTGTTTGTCCTGCTCACCCAGCTGCTGAAGAAGATGGGAGCTGACCTCCTGGGTTCCGTACAGGCCAAGGTCCAGAAGGCTCTGGACGTCACCAGGTCAGAACTAAAGCCCCATCTCTATTACTGTTTTCACACAGGTATTTATTTCTCCACTTTTTGCTTTTCAGCACAATTCCACCCACTATGGTGGATGTGTAACCAGGCCAGCTCAGTACAGCTTGGTTTGGCTCTGCTTGGTAGTGTGAAAAGCCCTTAGATGTTGCTTTTGTCTGTTTGTAGAGGTTCTAGTGCAGGGTTCCCCAACTGGCGACCCGCGGGATCGAATTTGTCCCACGAGTGGTTTTATTCGTCCCCCCATGTTGTCTGAGAATTTTTTTTTTTTTGCATTTTCATTGTTGGACATACGTTTTTTTTATCAGGTCCAGGTGATTTTATTTTGGGAAATCTGTTCCCAAGTATTTCCACACATAAAAGAAAGACACGTGATAATATACAAATGAGGGTTGAAATTATTATGTTTTAGTCAAATATTATATCGCTTTGGGCTTCTTGCAGTCAATTTGCCATCTACAAATGATTTGTAATTAGGTACCGGCCCCACGACAATCCACGCAAGAAAAAAAAKGTCCCTTGCCTGAATCTAGTTGATGATCTCTGTTCTAGTGGATCAATCCCTCTCATCTCATGCCTTTTTCTATTTCTTTTCCTCTCTCTTTCCCAGGGACTCGTTCCCGTTGGACCAGCAGTTTAACATCCTGATGCGTTTCATCGTGGACCAGACCCAGACCCCCAACCTGAAGGTCAAGGTGGCCATCCTGAGGTACATTGAGTGCCTGGCCCGTCAAATGGACCCCGCAGACTTTGTCAACTCCAGCGAGACACGCCTGGCCGTCTCCCGCATCATCACCTGGACCACGGAACCAAAGAGCTCCGACGTCCGGAAGGTGGGTCGAGTTGGGTTTCTTTGTTTCCATAGCAACAGCGTCAGACACTTAAAAAAAAAATTTGACTTTGTGTTTCACAGGGACAATGCACATTAATCAGCATTTCTGTAAATGTCCCAGATTTAACCAGCCGGCCAATTTTCAACTGATCAGCCGAAGCTCTAAAATAACTATTGTTTGCTGGCTTTATCCCTTTTTTTGGTTGTTTTTATTTTTGTATTTTAAACGGATCATTTCCCCACCCTACCCGTCGGTCGACCCCAACCCCAGAGCTTCCACCATAGCTGGGCAGGTGAGGAGTTGTCAGGCAGGCCCAGCACCACCGTAGCCTCTCTACCTGGAGAGGGYAACGTGGAGGAGAGGTGCAAGCAGGTAGTAGAGCCCCCCGGCCCATCAGTCAGCTGCACGGTCTGCAGTCTGCCTAACATAACTTCTTCAAGCCTGGGCTCTCTGTCTCTAATCCAACTTCGCCTTGCTGGCAGACACAGAGTTGTTTCTGCTTTATAACTATGAATGTAAAGGACAATGCAGGGGTGGGAATGGGGACTGAAATGGCTCTGAATGAGCCAGAACAGTTGTTTCTGCTTTCAAAGTMTTCTTCATAATGAGTGAATGTTAAAGCGGCAATCAGCAGTTGAAAAGATAACAAGGTGTTGACCCAACCACTGTTTTGCTAAAAAGCTGGGAGATTGGGCTGGAGAAATGCAACCACTCTCAAATTCATAGACCGAGCTAGGGATGCAAGGACTAACCATCCATGATATCAAAATGATAGTTTTAACTATGTTTTGAGGCWGTAKCGRSTMTGTTTTACATTTACTTTGTTTACAAACAATGGAGTTAAACAAGCTAATATTTGGGTACATATWATTCATTTATAAGTCAAACCGTTTATGTCGCAACTGCAGATTMCCCCTTTAAGCGACGGMGTGGGAATGGGCAACACAATGGCTCTGAATGTGCGGTAATATTMCGTTTRTCTAATAGCCTGTGCTGCTGTTACTTGTTACTCATAGTTCTTGTTTATCTGCAGTGACCAGGTTTGGTTGACCAACATGCATGGAATTTCACCCGAGAGCATTGCGATGCTGGTTTTTGAACTGGTTTACGAGAACTGACATTGGTTCTAACGCGCCTGACTAACTGAATGCTAGCTGAACCTCAACGAATGTGTGCTTCTGTKTTTCCGCGCGGTGCACAAGGATCATGTATTTGTCAGTACATTGATTGACTACTCATTGTTCCGTAAGAGCAMAATGGGCTTGTCGAATGTTCCCTCTCTTCTCGAAGGGCCGAACATTACCTTGAAATGCACTTCCCTGTTGCGTGATATCGCATATCGATGTTAGTGGGGGGAAAAGTGAACGCCCTCTTTGTCGACCTCTAACCATTGACCTCGCTGTGACCCTTTAATCCCCAGGCGGCCCAGGTGGTTCTGATCGCCTTGTTCGAGCTGTATGACAAAAACATTTATTTTTACTGCTTTAATTACGTTGGTAACCAGTTTATAAATAGGCAATAAGGCACCTCAGGTTTGTGATATATGGCCAATATACCACGGCTAAGGGCTGTATCCAGCACTCTAAGAACAGCCCTCAGCCGTGGTATATTGGCATATACCACACTCCTCTGTCTTTATGCTTATATCATATGATGCATTCCAGTATGTTTAGATTACAATTGTCCATGTTACAGCAAGCAAGGTTTAGGTTGATGGCTATACGGTGCCAGTGAGAAAAGGGACCTTCTGAGCAAATTCCCTACTCTTCTCTCATGGTGAGTAGATATTTGGGATCCAGCCATTTTAGCCCTGCTCCGTCTCATCCTCTCGAGACGCGACTAGACGTGAACGTCAGAGTCAGGTCTTACCACGCCGGTGTTGCTGGAGTTCCGCAGTGGCTATGCAGCAGTGTTAGTGGCTCCGTCCTGGAAGTCTTGGGCAGGGCCCCAGCAGCATGGTGAACTCTGGGTGTTCAGTCGAC
>NC_036867.1:33995222-34000517 GCF_002910315.2 Salvelinus sp. IW2-2015 | reverse complement strand
TGAATGTAAAGGACAGTGCAGGGGTGGGATTGGGGACTGAATTGGCTCTGAATGAGCCATAACAGTTGTTTCTACTTTCAAAGGTTTCTTCATAATGAGCGAATGTTGAAGTGGCAATCAGCAGTTGAAATGATAACAAGATGTTGACCCCACCACTGTTTCGCTAAAAAACTGAGCAATTGGGCTGGAGAAATGCAACCACTCTCAAATTCATAGACAGAGCTAGGGATYCAAGGAKTGACCATGCATGATATCAAAATGATAGTCTTAACTCTGTTTTGAGGCTATACCGGGTTTGTTTACATTGACTTTGTTTACAAACGATGGCGTTAAACAAGCTTACGTTTAGGATTCTGATGCGGTACGACAGTTGAGCTGAGCTCATGAGGCATTTCTAAGTTCAAGAATCAATGGGTGCATATATAATTCACGTAGAAGTCAAAACATTTATCTAGCAACTGCAGATTGCACCTTTAAGCGACGGGGGGGAATGGGCAACATAATGGCTCTGAATGTGCGGTAATATTGCGTTTTGATAGTAGCCTGTGCTGCTGTTACTTGTTCCTCATGGTTCTTGTTTATCTGCAGTGACCAGGTTTGGTTGACCGACATGCATGGAATTCACACGAGAGAAACATTGATACTGGGTTTTTAACTGTTTTACAAGAACTGACAATGGTTTTAACTCGCCTGACTAACTGAATGCCAACTGAACCTAAACAAATATGTGCTACCGCATTTCTGTGCAATGTTTATGGCTCGTGTATTTGTAAATCCATTGACTGATGTGACTCATGGTTCCGTAAGAGCAGAATGGGCTTGTCGAATGTCCCGTCTCTTCTCTAAGCGTCGGATATGACCTTGAAATGCACATTATTGCGTGATATCATATGTCGATGTTAATGGGAAAAAGTGAACGCCCTCTTTGACGACCTCTAACCATTGACCTCTCTGTGACCCTTTAATCCCCAGGCGGCRCAGGTGGTTCTGATCGCCTTGTTTGAGCTGAACACCCCAGAGTTCACCATGCTGCTGGGGGCCCTGCCCAAGACCTTCCAGGACGGAGCCACTAAACTGCTGCATAGCCACCTGCGGAACTCCAGCAACACCGGCGTGGTAAGACCTGACTCTGACGTTCACGTCTAGTCGACGTCTTCGAGAGGATGAGACTGAGCAGGGCRAAAATGGCTGGATCCCAAATATCTACTCACCATGAGAAGAAGAGTAGGGAATTTGCTCAGGAAGGTCCTCTTCTCACTGGCACCGTTAGCCATCAACCTAAACCTTGCTTGCTGTAACATGGACAATTGTAATCTAAACATACTGGGATAGCATCATATGATTAAGCAATAAAGACAGAGGAGGTGTGGTATATGGCCAATATACCACGGCTGAGGGCTGTTCTTAGAGTGCCTGGATACAGCCCTTAGCCGTGGTATATTGGCCATATATCACAAACCCTGAGGTGCCTTATTGCTATTTATAAACTGGTTACCAACGTAATTAAAGCAGTAAAAATAAATGTTTTGTCATACCCATGGTATACGGTCTGATATACTACAGCTATCAGCCAATCAGCATTCAGGGCTCGAACCACCCAGTTTATAATYTACTGTACCTGCTCCGATTCTGTGTGATCCGCAGGCTTCTCCCAGTAGCACCATGGGACGGACGCCTCCCCTACCTCGCCACCCCAGCAGTCGCAGCAGCCCCCTCACCTCTCCCACCAACTGCTCCCATGGGGGGGGGCTCTCTCCCAGGTAGGTCTGACGTAACATTTTAATACCTGGTCCCCAACACACCGTAGAAGTTAGTTACATCACTACTAACTTAACTAACAACGACAACAAGTAGTTCCCCCCTGCTCGGCTCTGTTCCCTCCTCACGTCTCTCTTTTTCTCCCTCGCGCCTCTATTCCCCCTTTTCTTTCCCTCCCTCTCCCCCCCTTCCTCCTCCCTTGCTGTGCTCTGGGCACATTACAGTCGGACTTATAGGGGTTTGGAGTGCTGATGGCCTGTCAAAGTACCCCCCTCCCTTCCCTTCTCTCTCCTCCACCCCTGCTGCCCCCTCCCTGAAGACCCTACGAAGTGCTTACTCTCCCAGGTACAMTGTCACATAGCTGTGTCACCCTTGATTTGTCCCTACCCCACGGTCTATTTTGTTTTTCCTTTCCTTTCCTTTCCTTTCACTTCATTTTTATTTTCCATTCCGCAGCAGCAATCTATGCTCTCATGTGGCCACATTTCGGGGGATTCACCACATTAACAACTTGACTCCCCAGTCTGTTCCACTCTGTCTCTGTCAACACCTACTGTTATGCACGGTTGATCTTTTACATGAGAAACTGCTTGAAATGACATCTTTACGTACTAGGTAAATAAAATGGCGTCGTTTCAACCAGTTTTTCCCCCCCGCTTTTGCCCACTGGGCAGAGATGTCTTCTTCCTGTGGTGGTGATGTATGTTAGTGTCGTACTTGAATAATAACCCTCCCCTCGCGGTGTGACCTGAAGCATGTTGGAGTACGACACCGAGAACCTGAACACCGATCAGATCTATAGCTCCCTGCGAGGCGTCACTGAGGCCATCCAAAACTTCAGCTTCCGCAGTCAGGAGGACCTCATGGAGCCGGGCAGAGGCAAGAGAGAGGACACGGTGAGGGGCTTTGGCAATTGCCCTACTATTCTCCACTCACTCACTCACTCACTCACTCACTCACTCACTCACTCACTCACTCACTCACTCACTCACTCACTCACTCACTCACTCCCCCTCATTGATTTAAAATATTTGGATTGGTGTTAGAATAGACTAGAGGGAGTGTCTTCCCACAGCCCACTCCTTTTAAATCCAGAGGGGGGAGTGAACAAGTGCACTTGTTTGGCAAATGTTCTCTTTGGTGAATATTTTTTATCTTCTCTAGAATGGACATGCATACGTTTAGTTATTTTTTATAAAACTGTACATTTGTTATGTTACATTTTTATCAATAGTCTTGTTTCTCCTCAGCCGGGTGTTGGAACAGCATCACACTCTGMTGTTGACGTGGTGGAGYGGCCCGGGGGTCGCACGGCCCTGGACAACAAGACCTCCCTACTCAACACCCCCTCCCCGCGTTCCTTCTCCGGGCCCCGGGGCCGCGACTACAACCCCTACAACTACACAGACACCATCAGCGCCTACGACAAGGCTGCCCTGAGAGAGACGGTGTACGAGGACGACGTGGAGCAGCTTCGAGATGGTGAGGCTGTCTCAAGAGTCTGAAATGGCACCCTGTTCCCTATGTAGTGCACTACTTTTGACCACCCTATTCCTTACATAGCTCTGGTCAAAAGTAGTGCGCTATATAGGGATAGGGTGCCATTTTGGATGGTCATAAAACATTTTAAGCAATAAGGCCCAGGTGTCGTATATAACATAAACCCCTGAGGTGCCTTATTGCTGTTATAAACTGGTCACCAATGTAATTAGAGCAGTAAAAATACATGTTTTGTCATACCCGTGCTATACGGTTGTCAGCCAATCAGCATTTAGGGCTTGGACCACCCTGTTTATAATAGGCTATGTATTAGCTGTAAGGTAAGACTCCCCCACCCCCCTCTCAACCCTCTTRCTCGCAGGSCGCCAAGAGTGTGGTGGAGAAAACAAGATGCTGCACACCAAGAACAGTTCCCCTGCGGAGCAGCTGGAACTGGTGATTGGTTGAATTCATTTAACAACCATTTTTTTCAGTGTTTTACTATAGCTACATAATAACTATAAAGTCACGGACATGGAGATCCTATCAAATTCCATTTAGTGATCTATATGTAATTCAGCGGTCACTGACTAATACCTATTGTGGTCGTCGAAAGGCGGGTGAGCTGCTGAAGGAGCTGTCTAACCCCAGTGAGAGGCCAGAGGAGAGGAGGGGAGCCCTGGTGGAGCTGCTGAAGATAGCCCGGGAGGACAGCCTGGCAGTGTGGGAGGAACACTTCAAAACCATGCTGCTCCTGCTGCTGGAGACCCTGTCGGACCAAGATGTAAGGACTCTGGAGGAAAAGATAAATGGATGTATGGATGGATGGAGAGATAAAGTAAACTCCTGTCCTGGGAGCAATGCCACAATCTGATGTTTTAACCCATTGTTTTTCCTTCCACTGTCTCTGAATGGTTGGTTCTGAGCATGTCTTGTCCTTTCCCCCCAACCTGCAGCACACCATCCGGGCCCTGGCACTACGAGTGCTGAAGGAGATCTTACGTAACCAGCCGGCACGCTTCAAGAACTATGCAGAACTCACCATCATGAAGACTCTGGAGGCACACAAAGACTCCCACAAAGAGGTAGCTCTCACTGGCTGTCTCTGTTTATGAGGCTCTGCTTTAGAGGACATGCTAAGTCTACACATCTTGAGTTAATAGCTTTCATCTCTGTGATGATGTGTTCGTTTTRTAATGGAGTTGATAGCTCATGAAATAAAATTATGAAAAGACTGTCGGGATGAAGTATAGTCTCGCCTGTACCAGTCAAAAGTCTTAGYACACCTACTCATTCAAGGGTTTTTCTTTATTTTTGCTATTTTCGACATTGTGGAATAATAGTGAAGACATCAAAACTATGAAATAACACATATGGAATCATGTAGTAACCAAKAAAGTGTTAAACAAATCAAAATATATTTTATATTTGAGATTCTTCAAAGTAGCCACCCTTTGCCTTGATGAACGCTTTGCACACTCTTGGCATTCTCTCAACCAGCTTAATGAGGAATGCTTTTCCAACAGTCTTGAGGGATTTCCCACATATGCTGAACTGCTTTTCCTTCACTCTGCGGTCCAATTTATTCCAAACCATCTCAATTGGGTTGAGGTCGGGTGATTGTGGAGGCCAGGTCATCTGATGCAGCACTCCATCCCTCTCCTTACACAGTCTGGAGGTGTGTTTTGGGTCATTGTCCTGTTGAAAAACAAATGAATAAGTCCGAATAAGCGCAGACCAGATGGGATGGGGTATCGCTGCAGAATGCTGTTTTAGCCATGCTGGTTAAGTGTGCCTTGAATTCTAAATAAATCCCCAGCAAAGCATCCCCACACCATCACACCTCCTCCTCCATGCTTCACGGTGGGAACTACACATGTGGAGATCATCCGTTCACCTACTCTGCGTCTCACGAAGAGACGGTGGTTGGAACCAAAAATCTCACATTTGGACTCATCAGACCAATGGACAGATTTCCACTTGTCTAATGTCCATTGCTTGTGTTTCTTGGCCCAAGCAAGTCTTTTCTTCTTATTGGTGTCCTTTAGTAGTGGTTTC